>NC_045976.1:8535386-8821077 GCF_010909765.2 Amblyraja radiata | reverse complement strand
ACAACATGTCCTACCTGTAACTGGAGCTGGCCAAGTCCTGGGGTTGCAGCTGCAGCCATTGTCGTGGGGATAAGCTGGAGAGGATAAGGTTCATCTGCAAGATTGAACATTGCACGTCTTAGAAACATCTTATATAAACACTCCACCACCCAATTCCAAACAACATGGTGAAAGCCAACCTCCCCATCACCATTCTTCACAGGGCAATGTCTGCATGGATAGAGAACTTCAAAAATAAGAGTTCCACAAACGCCACCAAGAATTGATTAACCCATGTAAAACGCAAAGTGCCGGAGTAACTCAGCGGCTCAGAGTCACATAGTGATACAGAGTGGAAACAGGCCCTTCGGCCCAACTTGCCCACGCCGACTAACATGTCCCACCTACTCCAGTCCCACCTGCCTGCATTTGGCCCATATCCCTCCAAACCTGCCCTATCCATGTACCTGTCCAAATGTTACTTAAACGTTGCGATCAACTACTCCTCCGGCAGCTCGTTCCATACACCCACCACCCTTTGTGTGTAAAAGTTCCCCTCAGGTCCCTATTCAATATTTCCATCCCCCCACCTTAAACCTATGCCCTCTGCTTTTTGATTCCCCTGCTCTGGGCAAGAGACTCTGTTCGTCTACCCGATCTATTCTTCTCATGATTTTGTACACCTCTATACGATCACCCCTCATCCTCCTGCGCTCCAAAGAATAGAGTCCCAGCCTGCTCAACCTCTCCTTGTAGCTCAAGCCCTCGAGTCCTGGCCACGTACTCTTGCCCTCGACCTCTCAACGTGAAAACTAGTGATGAATTTAATAACATAGACACAAGGGACTGTGGATGGAACATAGAACATAAAACAATACAGCGCAGGAACTGGCCCTTCAGTTCCAAACATGATGCCAAGTTAATCTGATCTCATCTGCGTGCTGATATAAAATACCATTACACGCCACTGTCATATCTGCCTCCACCACCACCCCTGGCAATGTATTCCAGGCCCCGACCACTCTCTGTGTAAAAAGACTTGCCCCACACATCTCCATTAAACCTTCCCCCTTATCCTATAGCTGCGCCCTCTAGTGTTGAACATTTCTACACTGGGAAAAAGGTTCTGACTGTCTATCCCATCTATGCCTCCCATATCTTTAATTCTTCTACCAAGTCTCCCCTCAATCTCTGCTACTCCAGAGAAAACAATCTAAGTCTATTCAGCCTCTCTCTACAGCTGAAACACTCTAATCCAGGAAGGATTCTGATAATCCTCCCCTCCACTCTCCAAAGCTTCCATATCTTTCCTGTAATGGGGCGACCTGAACCAAAGATCCGATAGCGGAGCAAGATAGACCGCTCCTTCTAAATGCAGTGGGCTGACGTGTAGTACGCAACGGAGTGGAACCTGGGCCTTTTTTTCATCCATTTCAGTAACCCGACCCGACCCGACCCGACCCGACCCGACCCGACTTGCAGTATAATCAATGTTGCGGGGGAACAGTTTGTGTTAATAAATTATAATTCTGAAAATGAGGAGAAGATTTTTACCAAAGAACTTTGAATTTTACGAGGATGTTTCCGTAACCGGCTTCCGTCTCCGCACTAGTATCTTTGCTCCGCTATGGGATCTTTGGTGCGGAGACGGAAGCCGGTTACGGAAATGGGGCCGAAAATTACCCACGAATCTGCCCATGACCGTACTACGTCTTTTTCGTCGAGTGGTCTATCTTGCTCGCTATAGGATCTTTGACCAGAACTGTACACAATACCCCAAACGCAGATTAACCAAAGCTACATCGTGACTTCCTGACTTTTATATGCAATGCCCCCAGCAATGAAGGCAAAGATACCATACGATGCTGGAATCTTGCGTGGAACACAAAATGCTGTGATAACTTAGCCGTTCAGATGGAACGTTTATGGGCCTGTCCAGCTAGGTGGATTTTTTAAGCAACTGCCGGCGACTGTCATAGTCATAGCAGGTCGCCAAAAAACCGTTGACAACCTACGCCATCCTGGCGACAACTATGACAGCACCAACGTCAGGAGAAGTCGAGCTACGCTCATTGGCGTCAAATCCACTGTCGGCGAGAAATGTTTCAACATGTTGAAAATTTAGCGGCGACCAGAAAGACGCTACGACGTTTTGCGCGACTGAGGAGACGACTCCCGGCGACCGCCGGCGAACATTTGGCGACAAACTAGTCGCCTAAAAAATTGCCTAAGTGGGACAGGCCCATTAGGTTGCAATGAATTTAATGATTCAATGTTTCAACGATACATTATTGTCACATGTACCATACAGTGGAACACTTTGTGATGCGCACAGCCCAGTAACATCATAGAGCAGACCTCACCTACACAGTACACTATGTTCCTAGCACTGAAAAAGTTACAAAAATAGCACAAATTGAGAATTAAATAGAAGGAAATTGGCCCAGCTATTGATCTAACATTATCTTATGGGCTGAATCTACAGCTGTTCAAAAATTATAATAATATATATAGTCTTCCACAAATTCACACGTTGACAAGTTATAGGAGTAGAATGATGCCATTTGGTGTCTCAAGTCTACTCCGCCATTCAATCATGGCAGATCTATTTTTTCCTCTCAACCCCATTCCCAAGGCTTTTCTCCAGAACCCTTGACACCCGTTCTAATCAAGAATTTGTCTATCTCTGCCTTAAAAATATCCACTGACTTGGCCTCCACAGCCCTCTGCGGCAATGAGTTCCACAGATTAACTACCCTCTGACTAAAGAAGTTCTTGCTCACCTCCTTTCTAAAAGAGCGCCCTTTAATTCTGAGGCTGCGACCTCTGGTCCTAGACTCTCCCACCAATGGAAACATCCTTTCCACATCCACTCTATTTATTCCCTTCCCACCGGGCTCGGTACAATGGGACCTTTCTGACATAATGGGGTCAAAGGTGAAATGTCAAAAACTAGAGGTCATAGCTTTAAGGTGGACAGTTTAAAGGGGTTGTGGGGGCATTTTTTTTACACAGAGAATGAGAGAATGGTTGGTGCCTGGAACAATCTGCAGAGGTGGTGGTAGAGGCAGATACGACAGTGGTGTTTAAGAGGCTTTCAGATTGGTACATGGATAGTTTAGTTTAGCATAGTTTATTGTCATGTGTACCAAGGCACGGTGAAATGCTTTTGTTGCGTGCTAACCAGTCAACGGAAAGACAATACATGGTTACAATCGAGCCATTTACAGTGTACAGATGCATTATAAAAGGGAATAATGGTTTGTGCAAAATAAAGTTCGGTAAAGTCAGATGAAAGATAGTTTGAGATTCTTCAATCAGGTAGATGGTAGCTCAGGACCGCTCTCTATTTGTTGATAGAATGGTTCATTTGCCTGAGAACAGCTGGGAAGAAACTGTCCCTGAATCTGGAGGTGTGCGTTTTCACACTTCTGTGCCTCTTGCCTGATGGGAGAGGGGGGGAAGAGGGAGTGACCAGGGTGGGACTCGTCCTTGATTATGCTGCTGGCCTTGCCGAGGCAGCGTGAGGTGTAGATGGAGGTTGGTTTGTGTGATGGTCTGCCGTCCACAATTGTCTGCCGTTTCTTGCCGTCTTGGATGGAGCTGTTCCCAAACCGTGCTGCGATGCATCCCGATAAAATGCTTTCTATGGAACATCTGTAGATTCCCTGGATATGCAGGGAATGGCGGGATACGGATCACGTGCGGGCAGAGGAGATGAGTTCAACTTGGCATCATGGATATTGTGGGCCAAAGAGTCTATATTCTGTGCTGTACTGTTCTATGTTCTATGCACAATGTGTGTTGGGTATATTTAAATGAATCCATTATCCCGTTGCCATGGTAACCAATAAATATCAGCCCAGACTGATGTGACATCTGGACCGATAGAACCATGAGCCAAGAGTCAAGAATATTTAATCATTACATGCACAGACAACGGAACATTGAAATTCTTATTTGACCTAATCCATATTATGCAAAACTTCTTTAGTTTTTAGTTTTAGAGATACAGTGTGGAAACAGGCCCACTTTGGCCCACCAAGTCCACGCCGACCAAAGATCACTCTACACACACCAGGGACAATTTACAGGGGCCAATTAGCCGACAAACCTGCGCGCCTTTGGAGCGTGGGAGAAAACCCACGCGGTCACAGGGAGAACGTTCAAACTCCACACAGGCAGCATCTGGTCAGGATCGAACCCAGGCCTCTAGCGCCGCGAGGCAGTAACTCAACCGCCATGCCACTGTGCCGATGAAGGCAATTAACCTGCAAACCCGCACGTCTTTGGAGTGCGGGAGGAAACCAGAGAACCCGGAGGAAACCCACCTGGTCGTCGGGGAGAACGTGCAAACTGCACCCGCAGACAGCAGCCGAGGTCAGGATCGAACCCGGGTGTCTGGCGCTGTGAGGCAGCGGCTCTACCCCCGCGCCACTGTGGACAATCCTCCAAAGCTGAACGCAACATTTTAATATAAACTAATCCACAAATTATCCAATGCCAAATAATCATACATGCCAACGTGACAATTTTACGAGATCAAATAATATCCCAGCAGGTGGTTTAAAATATCTGCCCTGTGTCTTTCCACTGATCAGTTTGTTTAGATTCTCACTTCTCGTACTGGATGCTTGTTAAAACGTTTCCTACCGCCCAGTTAACACTGAGTAACATTCTCACTCAGAGCAATGTCCGCATCTGGAATGAACTGCCAGAAGAAGCTAAAGAAGCAGATGAAGTTATTTATCTGAAAAGACATTTGGATTTGGATGGAGATGCAGATAGGAAAGATGTAGAGGGTTATGGGCTGAATGCAGAATTAGCACAATGTACCAACTTGATTGACCATAAGACTATAAGACATGCAGTCGAAATAGGCTTATTGGGTTCTACTAAGTCATTCATTCAATCATGGCTGATCTGTTTTCCCCTCTCAAGCCCAATCTCCTGCCTTCACCCCATAACCTTTGACGCCTAATCAAGAACCTATCATTCTCCACTTTAAAAATACCCAATGTCTCCATCTGAGGCAATGAATTCCACAGATTCACCGCAGGAAATGGCTGGCATGGACATGGTGGGTCAAGGGTCCAGTTTCCATGCTGTAACTAGTCAATCTACACCACCCAGTCAGAAAAGCACTCTCCAATCTACCAGCACCTCATGACATGTTGCAGTCACAGTCTCCCTATTCCTACTCAATCTCACCTTGTAGGATAACATCCCCATACAACTATTGACCTGGTGAATCTGCACACAGCTATCTCCGTAGACCAAGTCTAGTCACTGTACTCCCGGTACAGAAACACCACTGCCTTGTGGCAGCCCTGTGGCGCAGCGGTAGAGTTGTTGCCGAACAGCGCCAGACACCCGGGTTCCATCCTGACTACGGGTGCTGTCTGTACGGAATTTGCACATTCTCCGTGTGACCTTGTGGCCCAACTTGCCCACATTGACCAACATGTCCCATCTAGTCCCCCTCCTGCCTGCTAGAATGTAGGATAGAACTAATGCACGGGATGATTGTTCAAGAAGGAACTGCAGATGCTGGAAGATCGAAGGTACACAAAAATGCTGGAGAAACTCAGCGAGTGCAGCAGCATCTATGGAGCGAAGGAAATAGGCGACGTTTCGGGCCGAAACCCTTCTTCAGACTGATGGGGGGTGGGGGGGAGAAGGAAGGAAAAAGGGAGGAGGAGGAGCCCGAGGGCGGGGGGATGGGAGGAGAGCGCTCGAGGGTTAAGGAAGGGGAGGAGACAGCAAGGGCTAGCAAAACTGGGAGAATTCAACGTTCATGCCATCCGGACGCAAGCAACCCAGGCGGAATATGAGGTGCTGTTCCTCCAATTTCCGGTGTTGCTCACTCTGGCAATGGAGGAGACCCAGGACAGAGAGGTCGGATTGGGAATGGGAGGGGGAGTTGAAGTGCTGAGCCACCGGGAGTTCAGGTAGGTTATTGCGGACTGAGCGGAGGTGTTCGGCGAAACGATCGCCCAACCTCCGCGTAGTCTCCCCGATGTAAATCAGCTGACATCTAGAGCAGCGGATGCAGTAGATGAGGGATGATTGTTGGACGAGGCGGACTGGGTTTTTTCCGATGGACCTGTTTCTACACTGTGTCTCTAAACTAAACTGTGCAGGTTCAGCAATATCTCCTCCCTCTGTTAATCCACACGATTTGCAATAAAGGCCAGCATAATATTTACTTTTCCATTACAGTTGGGACTATCCAATCGTTCAAGAAACAGTTGGACAGGTACATGGAAAGGACAGGTTTGGACAGTTATGGACCAAGCGCAGGCAAGTGAGTCTAGGGTAGCTGGAACATTGTTGGCCAGTGTGGACGAGTTGGGCCGAAGGGCCTGTTTCTACACCGTATGCTGAGAGAATGCTGAGAGAATGGAGCAGCTGGGCTTGTATACTCTGGAATTTAGAAGGATGAGAGGAAAAACATATAAGATTATTGAGGGTTTGGACACGCTCGAGGCAGGAAACATGTTCCCAATGTTGGGGGAGTCCAGAACCAGGGGCCAAAGTTTAAGAATGAGGGGTAAGCCATTTAGGACGGAGACGAGGAAACATTTTTTCAACTAGGGAGTTGTGAGTCTGTGGAATTCTCTGCCTCAGAGGGCGGTGGAGGCCGGTTCTTTCAAGAGAAAGCTAGATAGGGCTCTTAAAGATAGCGGAGTCAGGGGATACGGGGAGAAGGCAGGAACGGGGTACTGATTGTGGATGATCAGCCATGATCACACTGAATGGTTCGAAGGGCTGAATGGCCTACTCCTGCACTTATTGTCTATTGACTCTGTGACTCCAATATCTGCATGTTCATCTTCATCTTCATGTGTACCGGAACTTTTGTATCTATCAGGCCACCAACAATCACTAGTCACTCATCATTTTGAAAAAAAAATGTTTTTTTGTCAAAGTGATCCTTCTTCACCTGCCATCTTTGTGCCCACTTATTTACCTGTCAATGTCCCTCACAGAGAACATCAGCCTCCTCCACACATCACTTTCCCAACTTGTTTTGCACCATGAGCCAAATACACTCTGTCCTCTATCTGTCATTGATATAGATTGCAAATAAGGCCTGGATAGAGTAGATGTTTGGAGGGATATGGACCAAATGCAGGCAGGCGGGACTAGTGTAGCTGGGACATGTTTGTCGGTGTGGGCCGGTTGGGCCGAAAGGCCTGTTTCCACACTGCATCACTCTATGAATCTGTGTGGAGATTATTTTTCCACTAGTGGGAGATTCGAGGCCCAGAGACCACAGCCTTATAATAAAAGGACGGTACCTTTAGAATGGAGATGAGGAGGAATTTATTTAGTCAGAGGGTGGTGAGTCTGTGGAATTCATTGCCACAGAAGGCTGTGCAGGCCAAGTCACTGGATATTTTAAAGGCGGAGATTGACCGATTCTTGATTAGGTCGGGTGTCAGGGGTTACGGGGAGAAGGCAGGAGAATGGGGTTAGGAGGGAGAGACAGATCACCCATGATTGAATGGCGGAGGAGATTTGATGGGCCGAATGGCCTAATTCTGCTCCTATCACTTGTGAACATGAAATATCTAAGGGCATAGTTCTGTTTCGTGTATCTAATACAGTAACCCTTCACAATAACGGACCTCTATATAGCAGATTTCAGTTATAGAGGACCAAGGCTCTCAAGGCCGCACATCTACCGGTATGCCATCATGCTGCCCTACATTAAAATCCATTAGCCAAATCCATACCCATTGCCCACTTGTGTTGGGCTTCTTTGCTTTTGTTCTCTATCAGCCCAGAAAGCAGACGCATATAAAAAAGGCATCAAAATTATCAAGAGGCAAAGCGCCTTTATAATGCACGAGACGGTACGGGGCGGCACGGTGGCGCAGCGGTAGAGTTGCTGCCTAAAGGGACTGTCCCACTTGGGCATCATTTGCGCGTCACGCAGGTGGCGTGCGAAGATTTTGTGAATCCCAAAATCCTGGGGCACTGCCTACGCCACCACGCTTCACCACGCGCGCATAATGCATGCGTAGTGTGTATTGCGTAATGTCGTGACGCGCACGTCGTGCATCGTGACGCGTAAATGATGTAGCGTAATTGACGCGCATATGATGCCCAAGTGGGACAGGCCCTTTACAGAGCTTGCAGTACCGGAGTTCCCGTGTTCGATCCCGACTATCTGGTGCTGTCGGTACAGAGTTTGTACCTTCTCCCCATGACCTGCGTGGGTTTTCTCCGAGATCTCAGGTTTCCTCCCGCACTCCAAAGACGTTAAGTTTTGTAGGTTAATTGGCTTGGTATAAGGGTAAATAAGGTCCCTAGTGTGTGTGGGATAGTGCCAGCGTGCGGGGTTCGCTGGTCGGTGCGGACTCAGTGGGCCGGAGGGCCTGTTTCCACGCTGTATCTCTAAACTAAACCAAACTAAAGACACTCCCATGAACTGCTGCTTCGATGAATGCACAGCTGGTCGCAGGAATTCTGCCCCATGCAAACTTCAGCATGCTTAAACACAACTTGCTTTTGCCATGAACGAACGTCTACACAAACGGCTTATCTCGACACAATGCATGAACAAAAATCTCAATGAATCAAATCCATTAACCATGCATTAAATGAGGGTCCTGGGGATACAATTTATTATTGCAGCAGATCCAATATCAGAGTCATACTAATCAGTAATATTTATTCAGCTGCAAATTAATTTACAATAACCATCAACTGTTCCAGATGAGCAGAATGATACAGCTTGAATAGCTTAATCATTCTATGAAATCTAAAGTCTGCAAATCCCTCGGTGTCTTAACATCTCATGTAAGACACATTTCGGCAGGGTACAAAGCACTTTATGCTTGCTCAGTTCAGGGCAGTCAGAAAATACACATCGCACTCTTTTAAGTATGTTGCAATTTAATGTGATTCTTCTTGAGTGAATGGGTTTAGTTTAGTTTAGAGATACAGTGCGGAAACACCGAGTCCTCACCAACCAGCGATCCCCGCACGTTAACACTATCCTACACACAACAGGGACAATTGACATTTATACCAATTAACCTACAAATCTGCACGTCTTTGGAGTGTGGGAGGAAAACGAAGATCTCGGGGGAAACCCACGTGGTCACGGGGAGAACGTACAAACTCCGTACAGACAGCACCCGTAGTCTGGGTCGAACCCGGGTCTCTGGCGCTGTAAGCGATATAAGGCAGCAACTCTATCGCTGTGCCACCGCGCCGCCCTTTCTGAGGCAATAGGAAAGGTATTATCATTCCTTTTAGACCTTTTAGGTTAAACCTTAAATAAAAATAGTAATTCTCTTCAGTGTTTAACTTAAATTTCAACAATTCATCAGTGCCTGGGCAGCACAGTGGACACAAGGGAACTGAGTTCCATCTTGACCTCAGCTGCTGTCTGTGTGGAGTTCCCCGTGACCTCGATGTGCTTCAGTTTCCTCCCACATCCCAAAGACGTGCAGGTTTGTAGTTGAATTGGCCCCTCTGTAAATTGCCCCTAGTGTTGAGGGAGCGGATGGGAAAGTGGGATAACGTAGAGATGGTGTGAATGGGTGATCGATGGTTGGCGGTGGCATGGACCCGATGGGCCGAAGGGTGTGGTTCCATGCATTAAACTCTAAACCAAGAGCTGAGGGCATCAGATCCAAGGAGATGGAAGCACTGCACCAGGGGTGTCATAAGGAATAGGAGTAGAATTAGGCCATTCGGCCCATCAAGTCTACTCTGCCTTTCAGTCATGGCTGATCTATTTCTCCCTTCTAACCCAATTCTCCTGCCTTCTCCCCATAACCTCTGACACCAGTAATAATCAAGACTGCCTTAAAAATCTATCTGCCTTAAAAATATCCACTGACCTGGCCTCCACAGTCTTCTGTGGCTAGGAATTCCACATTCACCACCCTCTGACTAAAGAAAAGTCTCCTCATCTTCATCCTAAAAGAACGTCCTTTAATTCTGAGGCTATGACCTGTAGTCCTAGACTCTGCCACTAGTGGAAACATCCTCTCCACTTCCACTCTATCCAAGCCTTTCACTATTCTGTGTGTTTCAATGAGGTCCTCCCTCATTCTTCTAATCTCCAGCGAGTGTAGGAGACCAGCGAGTGAGGTACTCGGGACCATCCTCACATTCCCCTCAGGGTAACAGAACTAGCGGCAGTGGAATCACAAACAAATTGCCCTGGAAGCCCTGGCGTTGCAAGTGACAGCAGTCGAGATAATAGCAAGTCAAAGTATATTGAAGTGTCTTTATGAATCTTTTGTGTATGCAAAGGCAGGAGTAGAACAGCTTTTTTACTTTCAGACAATCCCGACAAAGAGCTCATCACCCTGTGTTCAAAGCAACTCAGGTAATCCCACGGCCTACGAGATGTTCAGATACCACTCGATTTCTCTCAGTCTAGGTGGTCATGTGTTATCACAAAATGGGCGCAGTTGCTATCTTCGAAAAGACTGGAGAAATACGGACTTAAGCGGCTCAGATATGCAGATCATTAAGGATAAGAGCTCAAATGTACGATGCGTTAAGCATGCACATGGATCCGAGGGTCTAGAGACAGGGATATAGAGAACTGAGGCAAAAAGGTATTGCTAAATCTTCACAAATCGTCTGTAAGGTCGCAATGAGAAAATCCGTTCTTGTTTTCAGCTCCTTAGTTTTGGGAACGGGGCCAAAGTTCTGGGCGAAGGTGCAGAAATGAGGCACTAATTACTGCAAGACAGAGTCTTTCATCATGTGCAGAAATTGGCTTCACCTTTTAAAAAGAGTGAAGTTAAGGGCCTGTCCCACTTTCCCGAGTCCTCTGTCGAGTTGAAAGGCCATTATAAAAAATCAAGATTATTGTGATCTACGAACTCCTCCTCATGACTATTTTTTTACTCGTCATGCTGGAAAAAAACATCCCGACGTACCTGATGCCCCGAGTACCTACAGCTGGCATAACGAGCCGCTACGATATATCTACGGACTCCTACGGCCTCCTACGGACTCGCTACGGACATTTGGGACAACAGATGGCACAATGGGCTAAGTGTTCGGCTGGCAACCGGAAGGTAGCCGGTTCGAATCCCGCTTGGAGTGCATACTGTCGTTGTGTCCTTGGGCAAGACACTTCACCCACCTTTGCCTGTGTGTGAATGTGTGTGAATGTGTGTGAGTGATTGGTGGTTGTCGGAGGGGCCGTAGGCGCAGATTGGCAGCCACGCTTCCGTCAGTCTGCCCCAGGGCAGCTGTGGCTACAGAAGTAGCTTACCACCACCGAGTGTGACTGAGGAGTGAATGAATAATGCGATGTAAAGCGCCTTGAGTATTAGAAAGGCGCTATATAAATCCCATCCATTATTATTATTATTATTCTCCGAGTTTGAATCACGGGGAAAACTCGGGAGAATTCGTGACTAACTCGGGAAAGTGGGACAGGTCCTTAAAGAAGAGATCCGCTAAAAATGTTCAAAATGATAAGAAGTAAAGTAAAGAAAAGAAAAATCCACTATTTGCTGAGACAGAAACTAGTTGGGTCATCTTAAAGGTCACCCGGTATCCAATGAAGATGACATCAATTCCTCATTCTATTTTTGCCACATCTTTTCAATACAGTATTCATTAGTCAGTCAGAATTTGCAAAGACACAGATTACTGATGCACGTCTGTAACGGACAACACAGCGGTGCAGCGGGTAGAACTGCTGCTGCCTCACAGTGCTGGAGGCCCCGGTTCAATCCTGACTGTACGGAGTTTGCACGTTCTCCCTGTGACGGATCTGGGATCCCCCCGGTGCTCCCGATTCCTCCCACATCCCAAAGACGTGTGGGGGTGTAGGTTACTTGGCCTCTGTGAATTGCCCCTAGTGTGTAGGGAGTGGATGAGAAAGTGGGATAACATAGAACTGTCATATGTTGAGAGAATGGAGCAGCTGGCCTTGTACACTCTGGAGTTTAGAAGGATGAGAGGATATCTCATTGAAACATATAAGATTGTTAAGGGTTTGGACAGGCTAGAGGCAGGAAACATGTTCCTGATGTTGGGGGAGTCCAGAACCAGGGGCCACAGTTCAAGAATAAGGAGTAAGCCATTTAGAACGGAGACGAGGAAACACTTTTACTCACAGAGAGTGGTGAGTCTGTGGAATTCCCTGCCTCAGAGGCCGGTGGAGGCAGGTTCTCTGGATGCTTTCAAGAGAGAGCTAGATAGGGCTCTTAAAAATAGCGGAGTCAGGGGATATGGGGAGAAGGCAGGAATGATTGGGGATGATCAGCCATGATCACATTGAATGGCTGTGCTGGCTCAAAGGGCCGAATGGCCTATTGTCTATTGTGATTGATAGTTGGCGTGGACATGGTGGTCCAAAGGGCCTGTGTCCATATCTTTCAATCAATTAATTAATTAATCTTCTAAGGGATTAATACATTAAATGTCTCATTACAAGAGACATAAAAGAAACAAGTCTGTCAGTCCGAAGAAGGGTCTCGACCGGAAACGTCACCTATCTTTGTTTTCCAGAGATGCTGCCTGAGTCGCTGAGTTACTTCAGCATGTTGTGTCCTTAGAGGAAAGATGTGATTTTATATCATCATGTATTAAAACAAAACACATGACTGCAAAGATAGACTCAAAGGGCTGGTGTAACTCAATGGGTCAGGCAGCATCTCTGGAGAAAATGTATATGTAAAGGTTCGGGTCGGGACGCTTCTTCCACCTGACATGCTGCCCGATCCGTTGAGTTACTCCAACGTTCTGTGTCCATCCTTGGTATCAGCAGTTCCCTTTTATTACACATCACACAAATGATGGTGGGTGTATGGAACAAGCTGCCGGAGGAGGAAGTTGAGGCAGGGACTATCCCTACGTTTAAGAAACAGTTACATAGAAACATAGAAAATAGATGCAGGTGGAGGCCATTCGGCCCTTCGAGCCAGCACCGCCATTCATTGTGATCATGGCTGATCGTCCCCAATCAATAACCCGTGCCTGCCTTCTCCCCATATCCCTTGATTCCACTAGTCCCTAGAGCTCTATCTAACTCTAACCAGTGATTTGGCCTCCACTGCCCACTGTGGCAGGGAATTCCACAAATTCACAACTCTCTGGATGAAAAACATTTTTTCTCACCTCAGTCTTCAATGACTATTCTAAGACTGTGGCCCCTGGTTCTGGACTCGCCCAACATTGGGAACATTTTTCCCGTATCTAGCTTGTCCAGTCCTTTTATAATTTTATATGTTTCTATAAGATACCCCCCCCTCATCCTTCTAATCTCCAGTGAATACAAGTTAAGACAGGTACATGGATAGGACAGGTTTGGAGGGATGTGGGCCAAAAGCGGGCAGGTGGGACTAGTGTAGCTGGGACATGTTGGCCGGTGTGGGCAAGTTGGGCCGAAGGGCCTGTTTCCACACTGTATCACTTTTATGATTCTATTACTGCAATCTGTGTTGTTGCACGATCTAGTTGCAGCTAAGGAATAAAGAATGGTTTATGTTGCCCTCTGCAATATTCACATGACACCAGGAGATAGCGGCTGGGTCCAGATCACTTCATCATCCCTGGATTATTCAGCAGAAGTCTTGCAGCCTTGTCTTGCTGACAGACTTCTAACAACATGTGGCATTTGGCGGGCCAGCTGTTCAGCTGTGGCACCGACCACTGCATTAGGAAGATGGTCACGTCTCCCGCACACTTACTGCATCCCCCGGGCTTGTAGGAGAATCCTGGCGGCAGGAGGAATCCCTGCTGGGCTGCGGCGGCTGCCAACGCTCTCTGGTCCGGCGGGAAGACAGGGATCATCAGCGGGGGCAACTGACCTTGGACCTGCTGGAGATGGAAAACAAATCAACAAAGGGTAGCGCGACTTCCCTCGCTTCCAGTGGAAAAACATCATTCTTAACGTAATTACGTGTAACCATTTGCAGCAGCAGCCGTCACAACAGCAGCACTGTTCCCTGTTTCATCGTGGCACGATACACCAACCAGACCAACAGAGGTCACGGACTCTGAGAGGATTCCCCGATGGTACCGGAACGGTCCCGCCGCGGAGCGGAGAAGTCGGCGGTGGGTGGAATGATGCAACCAGCCCAGTGAATGGGACATCACCTTTAGTTGTAACCCAGAGGCAATGAGTTCAAATATGAATGTCACAGAGTCACACAGCATGGAAACAGACTCTTCAGCCCAACTAGCCCTTGCCGACCAAGATGTCCCATCAACACTAGTCCCACTTGCCCGCGTTTGGCCTATAACCCTCTAAACCTTTCTTTTCCTTGTTATCTGCCCAAATGTCTTTTCAATGATGTTATTGTACCTGCCTCAACTCCCTTCTCCGACAACTCTTTCCATATACCCCCTTGTGGAAAAGCTGCCCCTCAGGTTCCTATTAAATCTTACCCCCATCACCTTAATCCAATTACCTCTGCTTCTTGATTCTTCTACTCAGGGTAATAGACTGTATAAGAAAGCGTGGTCACATCTCCCGCACCTTTACTGCATTTGGTTATTGAACGAGGCAAAAAAGATCGAGCTAGACAGTTGCACGGGGACAGGTTGTTCGCCCATATTCTTCAGGGGCGGAGGGTAAACATAATGAGATTTCTACAAAGGACTTCACACTCCGTCCTCTTCACATTATGTCCAGTAGACATTAATGCAATTGAATCTTTGAGAGCGTTTTCATTTTATGGCTTTCGTAAACACGGTTTTCAGCCAACTAACTGACACTAAAGATGACACCAAAGTGGGTGGTACCGTAATCAGAGAATATGATTATCAAAATTTCCCGCAGGATCTTGATCTGCTGGGCAAGTGGGCTGAGGAATGGCAAATGGAGTTTAATGCAGATAAGTCCGAAGTGCGAGGTGTTGCATTTTGGTGGGGGAGAACATCCAGTGAATGGTACGGGCTTGAGGACCTGTCCCACTTTGGCGCATTTGCACGTAATTTACGTGTCATCATTTACGAGTCACGACGCACGACGCGCGCGTGGTTCGTGGTGACCTAGGCAGTGACGCGCGGTTGCGTGCGGCGCCCCAGGATTTTGTGATGTGCAAAATCTTTGCACGCCATCTGCATGATACCCAAGTAGGACAGGCCCTTTATAGAGCGAGGGATCTTGGAGTGCAGGATCAAAGTCATGTCACAGGTAGATAGGGTGGTACATTGAGTGTAGAAGTCGTGACGTCATGTTGCAGTTGTACAAGCTATTGGTGAGTCCATATTTGGAGTATTGTCTTCAGTTCTGGTCACCGTGCTATAGGAAGGAAGTCGTTAGGCTGGAAAGAGCACAGAGAAGATTTACGAGGGTGTTGTCAGGATTTAAGGGGCTGAGCTACAGGGAAAGGTTGGGCAGCAAGGACTTTATTCCTTGGAGTGCAGGAGACTGAGTGGTGTATAAAATCATGAGGGGAATACATAGGGTAAATGCATTTACCCTATGTATTCTCTTACCCAGTCTTTTACCCAGCGTAGGGGGGGAATCAAGAACCAGGCATAAGGTGAGAGATGCTAGATGCTGGATTTAATAGGAACTTAAGCAGCAATGTTATCAGGGTGGTGAATATATAGAATGAGCTGCCAGAGGTAGTTGAGGCAGGTACTATAACAGCATTCAAAATACAATTGGACAGGTACATGGATAGGAAAGAATTAGAGATATAAATGGGACTAGCTTAGATGGGCCATCCTGGTCGGCATGGACCAGTTGGGGCGAAGGGCCTTTTCCATGCTGTATGATTCTACACAGCGTGGGAGGTCATGGTGGCGCAGCGGTAGAGTTGCTGCCTTACAGCAAATGCAGCGCCGGAGACCTGGGTTCGATCCCGACTACGGGTGCTGTCTGTCGGAGTTTGTACGTTCTCCCCGTGACCGCGTGGGTTTTCTCCGAGATCTTCCGTTTCCTCCCACAGACGTACAGGCTTGTGGGTTAATTGGCTAGTGAATGTAAAAATTGTCCCTAGTACAGTGTGTGTAGGATAGTGTTAATGTGCGGGGATCGCTGGTCGGCGCGGACCCGGTGGGCCGAAGGGCCTGTTTTGGCGCTGTAAAGCGCCTTGAGTATTCTAGAAAGGCGCTATATAAATCCCATCCATTATTATTATTATTAAACTAAATTACACTATGAGTCTCAGACAAATGAAACGTTGAAATGTAAATTAGTCAGGAGTAATCGTAAACTCAAAATACACACAGCAAGAACCGATGAACAGCGATGATCCATTGCAACTGTTATATTGGATATGGTGAAGACCAATATTGGACTGAGTACTGGGAAAGTTCCTTCACGTTCTCGTGAATAGTGGCACACAAAGTGCTGGGGGTACTCAGCGGGTCAGGCAGCATCTGGGGAGGGAATGCTCCCGTAATGTTTTGTTCGGCATGGTGGCACTGCAGTAGAGTTTCTGCCTCACAGCACCAGGGACCCGAGTTCGATCCTGACCACGGGTGCTGTCTGTGTCGAGTTTGTACGTTCTCCCTGTGACCGCGTGGGTTCTCTCCGGGCGCTCCAGTCTCCTCCCACACTCCAAAGACGTACAGCTTCGTTGGTTAATTGGCTTTGGTAAAATTGTAGATTGTCCCTCGTGTGTGTAGGATAGTGTCAGTGTGTGAATTGGCCGCTGGTCGGCGTGGACTCAGTGGGCCGAAGGGCTTGTTTCTGCGCCGTATCTCTAAAGTCTAAATCCTCTTTCTCTGAGACAACAACAATCTGCAAGGCCACAGTAAAATCCAACCTAGTTTTATCCTCTGCCACTCTATTCATCCTACTAGTTGCATTGTTCCCATCCACACATCCCTTCGTTTTCACCTCTTCCGCAGACAACAATGGATCATTGTGGGCTCTACCTTTCCTTGGTCGTCGGTGCCGGCTCTGATTTGTTCTGATCCTCTGGTTTCCCCTCCCCCCTGATTCTCAGTCTGAAGAAGTGTCTCGACCCGAAAACGTCACCTGTTCCTTTCCTCCAGAGATGCTGCCTGACCTGCTGAGTGACTCCAGCACTTTGTGTCTACTTAGTTGTGCTCAAATCTACGATTCAACTCCTCCCACTTCCTCCAAATCCAAGGTGTTGCTATGGGCACTCGGATGGGCCCCAGCTATGCCTGCCTCTTTGTAGGGTATGTCGAACAATCACTGTTCCAGGAGTACACTGGCCTCCCCGAACTCTACCTCCATGACATTGACAACTGCATTGGTGCTACCTCCTGCAACCATGCAGAACACATTAACTTTACTACTCATTTCCTTCCTGCACTCAATTTCACTTGGACCATCTCCGACATCTCCCTTCCGTTTCTTGATCTCTCCGCCTCCATCACAGGAGACAGACTATCAACTGACATCTATTATAAACCCACTGACTCCCACAGCCATCTAGACTACACTTCTTCCCACCCTGCTTCCTGTAAAGAGTCTATCCCCTACTCCCAATTCCTCCGTCTACGCCGCATCTGTACCCAGGATGTGGTGTTCCATAGCAGGACATCGGAGATGTCTGCGTTCTTTAGGGAACTGCGGTTCCCCTCTTCCATCACAGACGAGCCCCCTCACTAGGGTCTCCTTGATATCCCACAGCTCCGCTCTTGCTCCCCCTTCCCGCAGTCGTGACAGGGACTGAGCCCCCCCCCTAGTTCTCACCTTCCACCCCATCAGCCGTCGTGTAACTCTACTCAAATCTATGATGTTGGACATGGCCCCTTGACCTCCTGATTTGGAGATGAATGGCACCACGCTGTAATATCAATGGCAGCTCCAGCATACCTGGCACGAGAAACAGATATTGGGAAGCATTGCCAATATGTCATATAAAAAGTCACTTTTGTAAATGATCAGTTACAGCTCAATTATCACAGAAAAATACTGAAAAGTGGTATGGCACCCAAAGGGAAGCAGGCAGCCAAATAGATTGAAAAAAAATATTGCATCTAGGCTTGTATTCAATCTTAGATATTTAATAGTATTAACGTCAGGACTTACAGGGCAGCTTGTAACTAATGGTATGATCTTTTTAATGAATGTGGAGGTGGGTTTGATTCATTTTAGTCTCTCCAATTAAGCCAGCCAGTTCTTTGCGAAGAGAATGCTTTCCATTTGTTACCAAGAATACAAAGATCAGGCAGTTCAATTCATGGCCACATGCAGAAAGACACGACTTCTGATTTAGTTTAGTTTAGTTTAGTTTAGAGGAGCAGCACGGAAAAGGCCCTTCGGCCCACCGGGTCTGCGCCGACCAGCGATCCCTGCACATTAACACGATCCTACACCCATTAGGATCCTACACCCACTACATTCGCCGAGCCGATTAACCTACAAACCTGTACGTCTTTGGAATGTGGGAGGAAGATCTCGGAGAAAACGCACTCGGAGCAGGTCACGGAGAGAACGTACAAAGTCCGTGCAGACAGCACCCGTAGTCGGGATCGAACCCGGGTCTCAGGCGCTGCATTCGCTGTAAGTCAGCAACTCTACCGCTGCGCCACCTTGTTAAGATGCTGCAAAATTCTTTAAAGACGTTAAAGGAAGAAATCAGTAAAATGCTGTAAACACTCAGCGGGTCAGGCAGCATCTGTAGAGAGTAACAACGTTATCAAGAGCTGGAGGAACTCAACGGGTCAGGCAGCATCCGTGGAGGGTAGGAATAGGTGACTTTTTTGGGTCGGGACCTTTCTTCAGACTGGAAGAAATTTCCCCAACCCCAAACGTCGCCTGCCTATTCCCTCCGCAGATGCCGCATGACCTGCTGAGTTCCTCCAGCACTTTGCATTTTGCCCAAGACCTCAGCATCTGCAGTTGCAGTTCCTCGGTCTGAAGAAGGGTCTCGACCTGAAACGTCACCCATTCCTTCTACCCAGAGATGCTGCCTGTCCCGCTGAGTTACTCCAGCATTCTGTGTCTATCTTTGGTGTAAACCAGCACCTGCAGTTCCTTTGTCTCTAAAGCAACATTGTCGTTTATTAACATGGACAATGCTCCCCCCCGAATCAGCTGAATATTTTCACCATTGTTTGGTTTTACTCCTTCCTATCGATCCTGGCAAAAAAATGTCTTTTGTGAGAGTTTTGGAATTCCTGCATTGGCGCTTTTCAGATGCATGATGCCAAATTGTTGAGAATGTGTGATGGGGTGGCACGTTGGTGCAGTGGTAGTGTTGCTGCCTTACAGCGCCAGAGACCCAGGTTCCATCCTGACCACGGGTGCTGTCTGTATCTGCGTGGGGTTTCTCTGGGTGTTCCACTTTCCTCCCACACTCCAAAGACGTACAAGTTTGTGGGCTAGTTGGATTCAGTGAAATTGTAGATTGTCCTTCATGTGTGTTGGATAGTGTTAATAGAGAATAGGTGCAGTAGTAGTCCATTCGGCCCTTCGAGCCAGCACTGCTAATGTGCGGGGATCGCTGGTTGGTGCAGACTCGGTGGGCCGAAGGGCCTGTTTCCGCACTGTATCTCTATATTAAACTAAACACGTGTGTCATACCAGGTGGACAGGGAGCACGGGAACTCTTTTAGTGTTGGACTTCCAAAGCAAGTGGAATTGGCCATTCCTTCCATTGACATCGGTTACATAGAACAGTACACCACAGGATCAGCCCACAACGTCCATGGCAAACAAGATGCCTGGTTAAACTAATCTCTGCCCGCACGTGATCCATATCCCTCCATTCCCTGCATATCCACATGCCCTTCTAACATACTCTAACCCCCCCCCCCCCCCACCCTATCGTATCTTCCACCACCAGTGTTTGGAGAAGGCTTCCGATTCGAAACGTCACCTATTCTTATTCTCCAGAGTTACCGCCTGACCCGCTGGGTTACTCCAGCACTTTCCTTCTTTGTTTGATATATGCCAGCGTCTGTAGTTCCATCCTACACATACTACCACGACCACCCCTACCTAGCATCGGGTACCAGGCAACCAGCACTCCCTGTGTAAAAGACTTCCTTTAAACTTTCCCCCTCTCATCTTAAAGTTATGCCCTCTCCTCAATGACATTTCCAAAAGGTTTTGACTATTACGCCGGCAGTTAGACTGAACCCAGTGGTCAGAAATGTTAAGTCCACCTCTCATCCCAAAGTACCTTCGTTAATTCAGTTGCTCTTTGACCATTTACCATTTCCCCCAGGTAATTTATACATAAAGCTTACTGTGATAGAGGTTCATTTTACAAAATTAATGGGATGGTTTCTGCTAAAGTTATGGCAAATGCATTGGACAATGATGAGGCTTAATGCCCTAGCTGGTAGAGCTGCTGCCTCACAGCACGAGAGATCCAGGTTCGATCCTGACCTCGGGTGCTGTCTGTGGGTGGAGTTTGCATGTTCTCTCTGTGACTGTGACTTTCCTCCCACATCCCAAATACGTGCGGGTTTGGAGGGTGCATTGGCCCTCTGTAAACTGCCCCGAGTGTGTCGGGAGTGGATGGGGAAATGGGAAAACATAGAACTAGCGTGAACGGGTGGTGGGTGGTCGGCGTGGACTCGGTGGGCCGAAGAGGCCCGTTTCCATGCTGTATCTCTCTAAACTCTAAACCCCTGTACGGAAAACCGTTCCCTATGATTGAATGGCGGAGTGGACTCGATGGGCCGAGCGACCTAATTCTGCTCCCATCACTTATGAACTTATGATTCCGGTCTGCTGGAGATTCCTGGAAAGCTCCCTTTGGCTTTCAAAGTTTCCCAGTCCTTCAATAAACTCCTGCAGCCTTTTGTAAATCCTTAAGGGCCTGTCCCACATGGGCGTCATTTGCGCGTCACGCAGATTGCGCGCAAAGATTTTGTACATCCCAAAATCCTGGGGCGCCGCGCGCGACCACGCGTCACTGCCTTCGTCACCACGCACCATGCGCGCGTAATGCGTCGTGACGCGTAAATTATGTCGCGTAAATGACGCGCAAATGACGCCCAAGTGGGACAGGCCCTTTACTCAGTAATTCAACGGATTATTTGCCTGCCTTGTTTTTTTCCTTTCTTGATTGAAACCGGTTTATTTTTTCACACACCGTCACTTCCCAATAACGATAATATGAAATTGTAGTTAAACGCACATTTTTAAACGCTCGTAAAATACGCCTTCAGCAATATCACTGCAAACAAGCCTCCTATTCAGGAACAATATCCCCGTTGTATAATGTACCCTCATCCATCTTTCCCTCTCTTAAAATAAATATTTATGGAGTGGGGAATGTTTAGAATGTAAATGACACATTAGTGTGGGTGAACGGAAGACAATTATCCTTACGTTGAGATGTTATGTTACTGAGTATGTGTAGGTGGAGCCGTGTATCTTGCTGTGTGATACCTGACCCCAGCAGCTTGTTCAAAACTAAATGAGAACATTTTTTTAATTCCCCCACAGTCATCCTTCAGCAAGATCAGAATGAGCTTAGTTTAGTTTATAGATACAGGCCCACATAGCCCGCACTGACCAACGATCCCCGCACACTAACACTATCCCACACACACTAGGGACAATTTAAACTTATACCAAGCCAATTAACCTACAAACCCGCCGCCTTTGGAGTGTGGGAGGAAACCAAAGATCTCCGGAGAAAATCCACGCGGTCATGGGGAGAACGTACAAACTCTGTACCGACGGCACCTGTAGCCGGGATCGAACCCGGGTCTCTGGCGCTGCAAGCGCTATAAGGTAGCAACTCTACCGCTGCGCCCCCGTGCTGCCCTGCTCCTTAAGGTTTATAGAATCAAAGTTGAGACGTTGATTCCATCTTCTATTCCACTCTAAAACCTGTGACCTTAAAATATATGTCACTAACAATCCAGCAGGGAAGTCAGAATGACACGATGGTGCAGCGGGTAGAGCTGCTGCCTTACAATGCCAGAGACCTGGGTTCGATCCTGACTACGGGTACTGTCTGTACGGAGTTTGTACGTTCGCCCCGTGACCTGCGTGGGTTTTCACCGGGTGCTCCGGTTTCCTCCCACACTCCAAAGCCCTGCAGATTGGCTTCGGGGAAATTATATATCGCCCCCAGTGTATAGGATAGGCTAATGAACGGGGTGATCACTGGTCGGCGTGGACTTGGTGAGTCAACGAGCCGTTTCAGTGGGCTAAAGGGCCTGTTTCCACGCTGTATCTCTCTAATGTCTGAAGTCGAAAGATGAAACGTTTTTTTATCCAGAGAACTGTTCATGGATTTTGTCACCAAATGGAAGCTAATCGTACAGAAGCATTTAAAGACAAGGGATAGAAGATAGAACACTAAAGCACAGGAGGAGGCCCTTCGGCCCACAATGTCTGTGCATAACATGATGCCGTTAATCTAATCTCCTCTGCCTGCATGAGATCCATATGCCTCCATTGCCTGTATATCCGTGTGCCTATCTGAAAGTCTCTTCAACATCATATCATATCCTCATCCACCATCACCATGGCAGCACGCAATTGGAATTTCTTTTAAAGTCCAGTGCTGGGGGAGGCAGGGGAGTGGTGGAATCTTATGGTGGGGAACGGGTTGCGTTGGGAGACCAGGCCTCCCGTCGGGGCTATGGGTGAGTGGTGGATTATAGCGTTGGGGGAGCGGGTGAGTGGTGGAATATTGCGTTGGGGGAACGGGGCCCAACAGGTCCCCCTTGGTCTAGTCTCTTTTAAACTTTGCCCATCTCACCTCAAAGCGATGCACTCTACTATTTGACATTTGTATCTGGGATTAAATGTTCTGACTGTCTACCCTATCGATGCCTCTCATAATTTTATACACATCTATCTGGTCTCCCCTCAGCCTCTGGCGTTTCAAAGAATATGATCCAAGTTTGCGAAACTGAGCAAAGAGTTGCGCTCTTAGGATTGTGCAAGGATTAAGCGGAAACGTTTCAGTTTGGTTTAGGAACGGCTCTACCCAAGATCACAGGAAATTGCTGAGGGTTGCGGATGTATCCCAGTCCATCACACAGAACAGACTCCCCACCATTGACTCCATCTACACTTCACGCTACCTTGGAAAAGCAACCAACATAATCAAAGACATGTCTCACCCCGGTCATTCCTTCTTCCTCCTGCTCCCGAATGGCTGAAGGCTGAACCTGACACAGGAACAGCTTCTTCCCCTCTGTTATTAGGCTTCTGAATGGTCCTTCCATAAGCCAGGGTACTGTCTGATTCACCTCTACTTCCTTGAGGACATTGGACTTTGTCTCTGGAACTGATGCTCTACAATGCTGAGAACTATATTCTGCACTCTGTATCCTCGCCTTTGCTCTACCTGTTGGACTTAAATTTGACTTGATTGTATTTATGTATCCATTCGGATAGCATAACAAATGAACCTGTTCACTGTACCTCAGTACACGTGACAACAATAAGCCTAAACCATATCTAAACTGAATACTAATGGGGTGAGTGAAAATGGCTAAGGGGCAGATGAGCCAAAATGAATGCTGTAAAACTGCTGCCTCACAGCGCCAGAGAGCACGGTTCGATCCTGCCCTCGGGTGCTGTTGGTGTGTGTGTGGCGTTCGCACGTTCTCTCTATGACCACGTGGGTTTCCTCCCACACCCCAAAGCAGTGCGGGTTTGTAGGTGAATTGGCCCTGATGTGCAGGGAGTGGATGAGAAAGTGGGACAATGTAGAACTAGTGTGAGCGGGTGATCGATGGTCGGCGTGGACTTGATGGGCTGATGGGCCTGTTTCCATAAAGTCATAAGTGGGAGGTGCAGAATTAGACCATTCGGCCCATCAAGTCTCCTCCCCCATTCAATCATGGCTGACCTACCACTTCCTCCTATCCCCATTCTCCTGCCTTCTCCCCATAGCCCTTGACACCCGTACTAATCAAGAATCTATCTACCTCTGCCTTAATAATATCCACTGACTTGACACGAAGGTGGGATAACATTGAACTCGTGCAAGCGGGTGATCGATGGTCGGCATGGACCCGGTGGGCCAAAGGGCCTGTTTCCACTTGCTATCTCCAAGCTAAACACTCCAGTGAAGGCAGATTAAGTTATCAGACACAGGGCCCCACAATAAAACTATTCTTCCTGCCATCCAATTTCCGTTACTTCCCAAACAAAGCCCAACTGTGTTGTCTTCGAGGCTGCGGCGCGCTGACTATATTTGGATTACCGAACGTCTCAAATAAACTAAAACAAACAGCTGTGCGGAATATTTTACACAGACTAAATCGGCAGGAAGCCCCAAAACTTCTAAAGGTTCTGGAGATAAAAGTGACTTTGCCAAGCTTGCTCGATTCAGAATAACGTATTGAAAACAGAGTGGCAGATGGTCCTACCAGGAACTACTGTGCCAAGCGAGCACAGCAAAAAGGAAATGTTATTGAAAATGACTAGAAAGTTCTCAGATAGATTTAGCATTCCCAACCGTTTGCAAGTGCTAGTCTGCCTTCAGGGCTAATAAAGCAGGGGGAAAAAAACACATAACCTGTGAATACCGCAACTACAATGTAACACAAGTTAGCACTTGAACCTAACTGCATTCTCAACAGGGAGTCGAACATCTCACGGAGAAGCATTCGCTAACAGACCCACCAGGAGTGATCTCGTTTCGACAAGACGAGTTGTCGGAGGTTACCACCCAAGGTCATTCGACTTTAGCTCATAAAACGTGCGAGTTTCGGAGCGGGGCTTCAAACTGAACTTTGCTCAGGTACCCTGGCAGCTTGGAGAGGCAGTTTTGCCATGTGTGGGGGGGGGGGTTGGATTTGTTTTGCCGTCTTGTTTGATTAAGCCCCCCCCCCCGATTAAAAGATGTGCCTGAACTGCACCAGTGACAAGGAGGAATATCAGCCGATTGATTGAAGTATATGGCGCGGAAACAGGCCCTTCGGCCCACTGAGCCCGTGCCGACCAGCGATCCCCGCACACTAGCACTATCCTACACACACTAGGGACAATTTACAATGATACCAAGCCAATTAGCCACTGGAGCACCGATATAAAAAAACCCACGCAGAAGGTGCAAACTCCGTACATACAGCACCCGAAGTCAGGATCAAACCCGGGTCTCTGGCGCTGTGAGGCAGCAACTCTACTGATGCACCACCGTGCCACCCTTTGATTGAAATATACGGCAGGGAAATAAGCCCTACGGCCCACCGAGTCCTCGCTGACTATTGATCACCTATCAACATTAGTTCTAGGTTATCGCACTCTCTCATCCACTCCCCCCTACACACTAGGGGCAATAGACAGCCCCCGAGGTCGGGATCGAACCCGGCTCTCTGGCGCTGGTGCTGTGAGGCAGCGGCTCTACCCGCTGCGCCACTGTGCTGATCCCCACATGTTGTAGATTCAGGTGAGTGTCAGTCACCTTCCATTGTCCTACCATGTGGTAGTGTATCCATGAGATGCAAGAACAAAACCAGTACTGGCAGCCTGACGTGGAAACCATGAACAGCTTCATACCAACAACCACCAGGCCCTTGTACACTACACAACACCAACAACTGCGAACTATGAACTGGCTTGCTTGCACGAGGGACTTTGGGTTTTTGCACTAACATTGGGGATGCAAGGAACAAAGAGGTCCTTCTGCAGTTGTACAGAGCCCTAGTGAGACCACACCTGGAGTATTGTGTGCAGTTTTGGTCCCCTAATTTGAGGAAGGACATTCTTGCTATTGAGGGAGTGCAGCGTAGGTTTACAAGGTTAATTCCCGGGATGGCGGGACTGTCATATGCTGAGAGAATGGAGCAGCTGGGCTTGTACACTCTGGAGTTTAGAAGGATGAGAGGGCATCTCATTGAAACATTTAAGATTGTTAAGGGCTTGGACACGCTAGAGGCAGGAAACATGTTCCCGATGTTGGGGGAGTCCAGAACCAGGGGGCCACAGTTTAAGAATAAGGAGTAAGCCATTTAGAACAGAGACGATGAAACACTTTTTCTCACAGAGAGTGGTGAGTCTGTGGAATTCTCTGCCTCAGGTGGAGGCAGACTCTCTGGATACTTTCAAGAGAGAGATAGATAGGGCTCTTAAAAATAGCGGAGTCAGGGGATATGGGGAAAAGGCAGGAACGGGGTACTGATTTTGGATGACCAGCCATGATCACATTGAATGGCGGTGCTGGCTCGAAGGGCCAAATGGCCTACTCCTGCACCTATTGTCTATTGTCTATTATTGATTTTTTTGTTTTATGTTCTGTACATAATGTACTGTTCACAGTCATAAATTCATAAGATCTAGGCGCAGAATTAGGCCATTCGGCCCTTCAAGTCTACTCCACCATTTAATCATGGCTGATCTGTCTTTCCCTCTCAACCCCATTCTCCTGCCTGCTCCCCATAACCCCTGACATCCATACTAATCAAGAATCTGTCAATCTCCGCTTTAAAAATATGCATTGACTTGGCCTCCACAGCCGCCTGTGGCAATGAATTCCACAGATTCACCACCCTCTGACTAAGGAAATTCCTCCTCATCTCCATTCTAAAGGTACATCCTTTTATTCTGAGGCTGTGGCCTCTGGTCCGAGACTCTCCCACTAGTGGAAACATAACATCCACTCTATCCAGGCCTTTCACCATTCTGTACGTTTCAATGAGGTTCCCCCTCGTCCTTCTAAACTCCAGCGAGTACAGGCCCAGTGCTGTCAAACGCTCATCATATGTTAACCCACTCATTCCTGGGATCATTCTCGTCAACCTGTTCTGGACCCTCTCTAAGGCCAGCACATCCCTCCTCAGATATGGCGCCCAAAACCCTTGGTCCAAGTGCTGACAATCGTCCAAATCCAGCCTGACCAACGCTTTATAAAGTTTTAGCATTACATCCCTGTTTTTATAATCTGGTAGACACTCGAAAACAATGCCAACATTGCATTTCCCAGCCAGTTATACTGGTGCAAGGAAGAATTTAATCGTTCTGTTGTTGGTAGATATGCCAAACACTCTTGATTTTTGACTTGACTACCCCACCCTTAACACGCGATGTGAACTGCATTCTCATATCATGTTTACACATGCCTCACTTGGTCTGTCCTAAGGCAGACTGAATTAACAATGGATGAGACACAGCCTAGTTTTTACAAAGCTACTTTCAACCAGCGCCCACACCACCACCATCGGTCTCTTGGTCTCTTGCTCTATCACCCCCCCCACCCCCACCCCCTTCTCTGCAACTTCAAACAGAGCTAGAGCTTAGAGATTCAGCATGGAAATAGGCCCTTTGGACCACTGGGTCCACGCCGACCAGCAATCGCCCAGTCACACTGGTTCTATATTATCCCACTTTACCACCCACGGTAGAGCAAAGAAAGCCATGGATGCAAGGAGACCAAACTTTGGGTTGTGGAGAGGTACGTGGAGAAAGGTGTCATAGGAATATGGAGATGTGGACCGAATTTACACATGACGATGAGAACCTGGTCAGCAGGGGAGAGCTGGGCCGAAGGGCCTCTTTCCACTCTGTATAACTCCATGACTAACTTCAAAACAGAGGCATAGCTATTGCAGAACAGTTGGCAACACAGGGGTGCAGGAAGGAACTGCAGATGCTGGTTTAGAGCGAAGATAGGCACAAAAAGCTGGAGTAACTCAGTGGGACGGGCAGCATCTTGGGAGAGAAGGAATAGGTGAGGTTTCAGGTCTGAGTCTGAAGCAGGGTCTCGGCCCGAAACGCCACCCATTCCTTTTCTCCAGAGATGCTGCCTGACCCGCTGAGTTACACCAGCTTTCTGTGTCTATCTTTAGGGTAATGGGTGAACTGTGACTGGTGTGGGCAGCGATGCAAGTGAGAGTTTCATGTGAGCTTACATTTCTGACGGGAAACTGGGCCAGTGAAGGTTGCAGCCCACACAAGCAGACAACAATATTTACAATTACTCCACTTTGTTCTGTTTACGGCAAAAGAAAAATCCTGACGTCCATAAACCAGTCAAAGGAGGCAAGCTGAAGTACTTCCTGACGGGGTACGTCATCAACTGATATAAACACTGGTTAATGGCCCACATTATTAATGAGGTGGTGGGAGGCAGGAGTTTAGACTTTAGAGAGACAGCGTGGAAACAGGCCCTTCAGCCCATCGATACTGTTCTGACCGGCAATACCTGTACACCATCACTATCCTACATACTAGGGACAAATTACAATTTTTACAGAAACCAATTCACTTACAAACCTGCATGCCTTTGGAGTGTGGGAGGAAACCCGAGCACCTGGAGAAAACCCACGTGGTCCCAGGGAAAATGTACAAATTCTGTACCGACTGCAAGATTGAACCCAGGTCTCTGGTGCTGTAAAAGGCCTGTCCCACTTACGCGACCGTTACAGTCGACTGCTGGCACCCGTGCTAGGTCGCCAGAATTTTCAACATGTTGAAAATTCAGCGGCGACCAGAACGACGCTACGACTCTTTGGAGATCTCGCAGGACCATACAGGCGACCCCTGGCGACTTGTCAGCCTGTATGGTCGTGAGAGGTCTCCTCTGGTCGTGAGAGGTCTCCAAAGAGCCGTAGCATCTTTCTGGTCCCCGCTGAAGTGTCAACATGTTGAAAATTTCGGCGACCTATCACGGGTGCTGACAGTCGCCTGTAAAGGTGGAGTAAGTGGGACAGGCCCTTAAGGCAGCAACTCTACCGCTGGGCCACTGGTCCACCCTGTTATTGCTGCCTGACCCATTGAATTCCTCCAGCAATTTGTGCTCTGCTCAAGATTCCAGCATCTGCAGTTCCTTGTGTCTCCGACTATTAGTTGATAGATGCTGCCTGACCCGCTGAGTTCCTCCAGCACTATGTAAGCCAGCATCCGCAGTGTCTAAAGGTTGGTATTTGCTCCGTGCATCACTATCTGCTAATAAACCAGGACGGGAATGTCGGAAGGCATTCGTTGAGTAAGCAGAGTGCAAGCGTCGACTTCCGAGCAATTTAACCTTCAGACCCGAGTAAGTCTCAAAGTCCACTCCAATCTTGCATCTCACTTGCCTGAGGGTTAACATAGATCCTCCAATCCAAACGACACAGTCCCCAACATCACAGCGAATGCTGCACCTGAGCTTGTATCGATTTCAATGTGTCATTTAAAATTAAGCAATTAGTTCTTTCCCTCGCAGAGTTGAACGGTCTCTGCTGTAGAAAAACGCTACACAGTGGGACTATGTTGCGTTAACCCCTGGAATGCAGGAACGCTGGCTTCAAACAGTGAGGAGAAGGTTTGAGTCTCACTGCAATGGGTGGCACGGTGGCGCAGCGACAGAGTTGCAACCTTACAGCGCCACAGACACAGGTTCGATCCTGACTACGGGTGCTGTCTGTACAGAGTTTGTACGTTCTCCCTGTGACCTGTGTGGGTTTTCTCCAGGTGCTCTGGTTTCCCCGCACACAACAAAGATGTACGGGTTTGGCTTCAGTATAGATAGTAAATTGTCCCTAGTGTGTGTAGTGTAGTGTTAATATGTATGAATCGCTAGTCAACGTGGACTCAGTGGGCCGAAGGGCCTGTTTCTGCACTGTCCGAAACTAAACTAAACTAAAAATGAACTAACACCTGAACTTAAAACTAACCAAGAGAAACAAAATGGCCTTCGGCGCTGATTCTGATCTATTTCATATGTCTAGTTTCCCTTCCCCTGATTCTCAGTCATGTTTCCAGCCAAAATGTCACCTATTCCTTTCCTCTAGAGATGCTGCCTGACCTGCTGAATTACTCCAGCATTTTGTGGCTATCTTCGGAGTAAATCGGCATCTGCAGTTCCTTGATGAGGGGGGGACCTCATTGAAACTTACCGAATAGTGAAAGGCCTGGATAGAATGGATGTGGAGAGGATGTCTCCACTAATGGGAGAGTCTAGGACCAGAGGCCACAGCCTCAGAATAAACGGACGTACCTTCAGAAAGGAGGAACTTCTTAAGTCAGAGGGTGGTGAATCTGTGGAATTAATTGCGACAGATGGCTGTGGAGGCCAAGTCAATGGATATTTTCAAAGCAGATCGACAGATTCTTGATTAGTGCGGGTGTCAGGGGTTGTGGGGAGAAGACAGGAGAATGGAGTTGAGAGGGAAAGATAGATCAGCCATGATTGAATGGCAGAGTAGACTTGATGGGCCGAATGGCCTAATTCTGCTCCTAGAACCTGTGATCTTCCTTCACTACAGGAGACAGTAGGTTATGTTTTTTTTGCTTTAGATTGTTTCCTGGTTGAAGCATTAGGTTTAACGGTTTGTCTGTCTCGTTTAGATTCCCCTGATGCCTTTTTAAAGATGAACTGGAAAAACAACCGGTCACTCCAGAACAATTGCGGGGGCGAGAGAGAGATAAACAGAACAATAATGGCTTTATCTAAGCCTTTAATGGTTTAGTGGAGAATGGCTGTAACAGCTGCAGTTCCCACTATACCTATTAGAGGCCGTTTAAAGCTGGACTTTGTTTTCAAATATCCGACACCAGACAGGATCAATCTGCAGAGTTTACTAAACAAGAGGATTTTTCAGTCAAATTGCATACATCGTCCTTTAAATTCCAACTCTGCCCTGGAATAGATTAGTTTAGTTTAGCTTAGAGATACAGCGCGGAAACAGGCTCTTCAGCCCACCGAGTCCGCTCCGAACCGCGATCCCCGCACACTAACATTACCCTACACTGGGGATAATTTTACTTTTATACCAAATCCAAATCTTTGGAGTGTGGGAGGACAATAGACAATAGACAATAGGTGCAGGAGTAGGCCATTCGGTCCTTCGAGCCAGCATCGCCATTGAATGTGATCATTGCTGATCATCCCCAATCAGTACCCCATTCCTGCCTTCTCCCCATATCCCCTGACTCCGCTTTCTTTAAGAGCCCTATCTAGCTCTCTCTTGAAAGTATCCAGAGAACCGGCCTCCACCGCCCTGTGAGGAAACTGAAGATCTCGGAGAAAACCCACGCGGTCATGGGGAGAACGTGCAAACTCCGTACAGACAGCACCTGCAGTCAGGATCGAACCCGGGCCTCTGGCACTGTAAGCACTGTACGGCAGCAACTCTGTCGCTGCACCACCGTGCTGCCCCTCCGGACAATAGAAATGGATCCATCTGCTCTTCATCTTAAACCCTTCTAATCCCAGATACAACAGCTGTGTGCTCCTGCCAACTAAACTTCCTTCCAGTTATCTATGGTTGACTTGTCGGGGATCAGACCCAGTGTGTCGGACAGTCACGTTTACAACTCAAGTCGGCCTGGACTAAACTGGGATAACGTGACATTTAAACATCTGTTAAAATTCGGAACAGTTCCCAAAAGTCAATAAACAAAAACAAATCCCTTTGTAAAACTGCACCATGAGGGGTTTTAGGCATTAAGACCTGGCTGTATGGTACACAGCGAGAATCACAGAGTGCTGGAGGAACTCAAAGCATTAGTTCAAGATCAAGATCAAGTTCACGAGAGTTTATTGTCATGTGTCCCTGATAGGACAATGAAATTCTTGCTTTGCTTTAGCACACCAGAACATAGTAGGCACGAATACAGAACAGATCAGTGTGTCCATATACCATTGCATAAATATATACACACATGAATAATTAAACTGATAAAGTGCAAAGAACATAATGGGCTATTAATGTTCAGAGTTTTGTCCGAGCCGAGTTTAATAGCCTGATGGCTGTGGGGAAGTAGCTATTCCTGAACCTGGTTGTTGCAGTCTTCAGGCTCCTGTACCTTCTACCTGAAGGTAATGGGGAGATGAGTGTATGGCCAGGATGGTGTGGGTCCTTGATGGCAGTATCTTCAATTCAGTTCAGAGATACAGCGTGGAAACAGGCCCTTTGGCCGACCAAAGACCACCTGTACACTAGTTCAATACCAGGGACAATTCACAGAAGCCAATTAACCTGCACATCTTCAGAGCGGTAACAGGCCCTTCAGCCCACCGAGTCCACAACGAACATGCGATCCCCGCACACCAACCTTACACGAGGGCCTACTTTTACATTTTATACCAAGCCAATTAACCTACAAACATGTACGTCTTTGGAGTGTGGGAGGAAACCGGAGCACCCGGAGAAAACCCACACTGTCAGATAGGAGAACGGACAAACTCTGTACAGACAACACCCGTAATCAGGATTGAACCCAGGTATCTAACGCTGTACGACAGCACGTCTACCACTGCGCCACTGTGCCGCCCTATTCCCGCCACGAGTCGGGACCCTTCTTGGGGGTTAATACATTAATGCGAGGGAAAAGAAAGGCAGGTTCGAGAAATAGGTTCTGATTAAAAAAACTGTGGGTGGGGGTTTGCCTGCAACCATAAACTAATTGGGCTGAATGGGCTGTTTACGTGCTGTAAAGTTCAATGTGACCTCTTGATCTCTGTTTCTGAAGAAAAGCAGCAAAATTATTGGGATGCAATTACTTCCGTGTCACCGGGCACCCAGACTGTGGAGAAGCGTGTGGGAAGGAACTGCAGATGCTGGTTTAAACCAAAGATAAGACACAAAAAACAGGAGTAACGTAGTGGGACAAGGCAGCATCTCTGGAGAGAAGGAACGGGTGACGTTTTGGGTTGAGACACAGGGAACAAACGTGACGGGTGAGGAGGGGAACGTGGTTCCACACGACCAAGGAAGGCGACAGCTGGAGGACACCGCTCATAACAACTGGGGTCTGGACTGGACTAGGAAAATGGCAGCAAACATGGCGCCTCTTGCACGCGCGGTTAGTGGATTATTTCTGTACACTCGCTAATCGGGGATGTGCTTGGGTTAGGCCATACTCTATTGGACTGTATGTAAGAAAATAATCTCACTGTGCATTTGCACTTTGCACATGTAACAATAAAGCACCATTGAACCTCTTCAATACCAACAGGGCAAGTACCAATGACAAAATAGGAAAGTAATGGCTCCCCCAGCAATCTCCGTACACAATAGGAGATGGCCAATACAGTGTGTCCCACATGCATACACTCGCATACAAGAGTGAGTGGCCCGGCACACTGCAATCCTCTGCTCAGATTCAAGATCCAACCAAAGTCATAAGCACATAATCAATGGTAATACTGGGCTTGTATTCACTGGAATTTAGAAGGATGAGAGGAAATCTTATAGAAACATATAAAATTCTTACAGGATTGGACAGGATGGATGCAGGAAACATGGTCCCGATGATGAGCGAGTCCAGAACCAGGGGTCACAGTTTAAGAATAAGGGGTAGGCCATTTACATAGAAACATAGAAACATACAAAACAGGTGCAGGAGGTCCCTTTGAGCCAGTACCGCCATTCATTGTGATCATGGCTGATCGTCCCCAATCAATAACCCGTGCCTGCCTTCTCCCCATATCCCTTGAGAAGGCAGGCACGGGTTATTGATTGGGGACGATCAGCCATGATTTAGGACTGAGATGAGGAAAAAACCTTTGCCCCCTGGAGGGAATCTGTGGAATTCTCTGCCACAGAAGGCAGTGGAGGCCGATTCACTGGATGTTTTCAAGAGAGAGTTAGATATAGAACTTAGGGCTGACGGAATCAAGGGATATGGGGAGAAACCGGGAATTGGGTACTGATTCTGGATAATCAGCCATGATCATATTGAGTTGCGGTGCTGGCACGAAGGGCCGAATGGCCTACTCCTGCACCTGTTTTCTGTGTTTCTCTGTTTCATTACTTACTTCGCTGTTGCACAAAGAGGGGGCTGCACTGTCACAGATTGGAGGTCAGTGCCCCTGCTTTGTAAAGACATGCTATTGTCTGAAGAAGAATGAAGTTATTCCTTGGTATTCATTGTGTAGGAAGGAACAGCAGATGCTGGTTTACGCCACTCAATCCGCCTAGGCCTGCATGATCTACCGGTCGCTAAACACTTTAACTCCTCTTCCCATTCCCACACTGACCTTTCTGTCCTGGGCCTCCTCCACTGTCAGAGTGAGGCCCAGCGTAAATTGGAGGAACAGCACCTCATATTTCGCTTGGGCAGCTTACACCCCAGCGGTATGAACATTGATTTCTCTAACTTCAAGTAACCCTTCCACTCCCTCCTCCCTGTCCCTTCCCCACCCTAGTTCTCTGACCAGTTTCACTGCCCTCCTCATTAATTTTACTGTTTGTATGCCTCATTGTCAGCTTCCCCTCAGCTGACAATGAACCATTCTACATTTCCTTGATCATCGTCTGCTTTGATCTGTCCTTTTGACATCTTACCCTTCCATATCTCTAGCTCCCCCTCTCCCCTGACTCTCAGTCTGAAAGAAGGATCTCCACCCGAAACGTCACCCATTCCTTTTCCCCAGAGATGCTGCCTGTCCCACTGAGTTACTCCAGCATTTTGTGTCGATCCTTGGTTTTCATCGCTGTGATGTGAAGGCAAAAAGCACACATTTAATTATAGGCTGAACAAAGAGATGAGAGGGAGTGCAGAAAGCTGAGGAGTGATCTTACAGAGGTGTATAAAATCACGAGGGAATAGATAGGGTGAATGCACAGTCTTTAAACCAGGGTATGAGAATCGAGAACCAGAGGACATGGGATTAAGGAGAGAGTGGCAAGATTTAATTGAGAGCTGAGGAGCAAATTATTCACGGAGCAGGTGGATGGTATATGGAACAAGCTGCCAGAGGAGGTAGTTGTGACAGGTACTATATCAGCATTTAAGGGACATTTTGAGTAATTTGAGGAGGGACATCCTTGCTATTGAAGGAGTGCAGGGTAGGTTCACACGGTTAATCCCCGGGATGGCAGGACTGTCATACGAGGAAAGATTGGAAAGACTGGGCTTGTTTTCACTGGAATTTAGAAGGATGAGAGGGCATCTTGTAGAAACGTATAAAATGATAAAAGGACTGAACAAGTTAGATGCAGCAAAAATGTTCCCACTGTTGGAGGAGTCCAGAACCAGGGGCCACAGTCTAAGAATAAAGGGGAGGCCATTTAAAACTGCGATGAGGAAAAACTTTTTCACCCAGAGAGTTGTGAATTTGTGGAATTCTCTGCCACAGAAGGCAGTGGAGGCCAATTCACTGGATGAATTTAAAAGCGAGTTAGATGGAGCTCTTGGGGCTAGCGGAATCAAGGGATATGGGGAGAAGGCGGGCACGGGTTACTGATTGTGGATGATCAGCCATGATCACAATGAATGGCGGTGCTGGTGCGGAGGGCCGATTTTCTATGTTTCTATTTGGACAAGTACATTGGTAAGAAAGGTTTGGAAAGATATGGGCCAAACTCAGGTATATGGGACTAGCTTAGATGGGGCATTTTGGTCAGCAGGGAAGAGATGGGCCGAAGGGCCTGTTTCCACGCTGTTGGACTCCATGACTAGGGGCAATTTACAGAAGCTACTAACCGGCACGTCTTCGAGATGTGGGAGGAAATGGGAGCATCTGGAGGAATCCCACACTGTGACCAGGAGAATATGCAAACCACACAGACAGCACCAGAGGTCAGGATTGAATCCGGTTCTCCGGCGCTGTGAGACAGTGACTCCCTACCTGCTACCAGCCCATGTAAAAACATCTTGGAAAATATATCTTCACAACTGGTTCAATTATACAGTATATGGAGGCTATCATCCTGGAGACAACCTAATGTTGGTAATTTAAGTAAAAATGTACGCTGACAGAGTGGTTAATTTAATATACATGCTATTATGCTTTTCTCAACAATTGATGTGCTGAATCAATAAAGTGTTCTCATTAGTAGACTTGTACCGTGGAGAAATATTACAGCCAGCAATCTTCAGATAGCTAAAAAACAAGACCTTATTTAGCACGTCTCTGCTGCCTAGCTGATACAGGAGTCATTTCTGGTTAATACTGATCCAAGCATTCCGACTGCCATTCATGGAACATAGAACGGCACAGATCAGGAATGCTGGAGCCGAACATGATGGTTCTAAGCGCGACACAAAGCGCTGGAGTAGCTCAGCGGGTCAGGCGGCATCACTGGAGAAAAGGGATAGGTTTCGGGTCGGGACCCTTCTTCAGACTGAGATTAGAGGGGGGAGGGGGGTAACTGGAGGTAAGAAAAGGCCAGAACAAAGCAGGGCCGGCAACAGATGGCCAAGGAAGGGTGGAGCCCACAATGGCCCATTGTTGGCTGGGGAAGAGGTGATAACAAAGCAATATAGGAATGCGAACAGTGGAACTAGTAGGACGACTAGCGTGGGGGAGGTGTGGGGGAGAGATGGAATGTGGGGGCTAATTGAACTTAGAAGCTGATCTTATCTGCCTGTATGTGATCCATTATTCCCTGCATATCCATGGGCCTAACTAAAAGACTCTTGAATGCCACTATGGTATCTGCCTCCATCACCACCCCTGTCAGTGTGTTCGAGGCACCCACAACTCTCTGTAAAGATCTTGCCCCAAACATCTCCATTAAACCTTCCCCCTCTCACCTTCTAGACTTTGGGCTTTAGAGCACGGGTACAGGCCCTTTGTCCAACCCAGTCCATGCTGACCAGCGATCACCCCATACACTGCCACTGTCCTACACACACTAGGGACAATGTACACAAGCCATTGAACCTACAAACCCGCACATCGTTTAGAGTGTGGGTGGGTGGAAACCGGAGCACCCAGAGAAATATCACGCGGTCATGCAAACTCCGTAAAGGCAGCACCCTTAGTCAGGATCTGACCCGTGCCTCTGGTGTTGTAAGGCAGCAACTCTACCACTGCGCCACCGTGCCGCACTCTAGTTACGAGTAACGGTAGGTACTCGGGAAATCCGGTAAACTCGTGACGTTTTTTCAACGCTGTGAAAAATGTCCACGAGTAAAAAAATACTCGTGATGAAAAAAATTGTTACTTTTTACTCGTCCGAGCCGCTACGAGGCATCCACGAACTCCTACGGACCCGCTACGGACATTCTCCAAGTTCGAATCAGGGGAAAACTCGGGAGAACTCTTGAATTACCTCGTACAGTGGGACAGGCCCTTTATGGACTCGAGTTCAGCTTGACTGTTTAGTTTAATGTAGAGATACACATTGGAAACAGGCCCTTTGGCCCATCGAGTCTGCGCCGCCCAGCGATCATCCCGTACACTAGTAGTATCCTACACACGAGGAACTATTTACAATTCGTTTTTGCCGAAGCCATTTAACCTACAAACCTGCACATTTTTGTAGTGTGGGAGGAAACCGGAGCACCCGGTGAAAACCCACACGGCCACAGGGAGAAGGTACAAACTCCATACAGACTGCACGCATAGTTAGGATCGAAAATGGCGCTGTAAGGCAGCAACTCCACTGCTACGCCACCTCGCCTCCCTATTTATGTATAGCACTATATAACTTGATGCCAAACCAAGCTTATCACTGTACCACAGTACATATAACAATAATAATCCTAAACCTATGCCTAAATATTCCATTAGCAGCAATTAGCGTGAGGTAGAATGAAGTTGCATCCTTTATTCTATTAGCAGTCTATCAGGTGGGAGATAAGTCTGTACGTCAAGACTACCTGTGGGTGGGCATGGTTTTGTGGCCATATGTTGGTGTGTGAATTTCCTGAAATAGTTGCTATTAAATGGGAAACAGAAGTAGTTCCTGAGTTGCAGCTTCCGTCTGCTGTTATGTGCGAGAGAGGGTTATGTAAGCAGGCTCCCACTTTTTACTTTGACGTTTGGAGATGCAGCTTCAACCTTCCGGCTGAGAACTCGATTACTGGTCCGCACTCTGGCCCTTGTGAGCCTGTGCCTTGGGGTTGAGGATGACTTGCTTCCACCCTGGTTTACGGGACGTCGATGTAGGAACTCGCCTGGGTTCCACAGCTGGCAAGGACGTTTTCTTTCAGTTCAGTTTGGAGATACAGTGCAGAAACAGGCCCTTCGGCCCACCGAGTCCGCGCCGACCAGCGATTCCCGCACATTAACACACACTAGGGACAATTTACGCATACACCAAGCCAATTAACCTGCATACCTGCACGTCTTTTGGAGTGCGGGAGGAAACCAAAGATCTCGGAGGTCACGGGAGAACGTACAAGACAGCTCCCGCTGTCAGGATCGAACCTGGGTCTCTGGCACTGTAAGCGCTGTAAGGCAGCAACTCGATCGCTGCGGAACCGTTCCGCCCACGCTTCCTGATATAAGTTTGGATATTGCATGATGGGCATGATGATGGATATCCTCTTGAGTTCAGAGAACCTCTTGGCATCTGACTAAGGACATTGGGCATTTCAGGTGGAGATGATGGGGAATTTCCTCTTCCCAAGGGGCATAATCTCTGGAATCCTCAATCTCAGTGAGTTGAGGAAGTGAATTCATGGAAGGTTTTCCAAGACCTATTTCAGAGATCTACATTCGGCGTAGTTCAGTTTAGTTTCGAGATACAGCACAGAAACAGGCCCTTCGGCCCACTGGGTCTGCACTGACCAGCCATCCCTGCACATTAACACCACCCTACACACACTCGGGACAATTTACATTTATACCAAGCCAATTAACCTACAAACATGTACGTCTTTGGAGTGTGGGAGGAAACCGAAGATTTCCGGAAAAAAAAACCCCACGCAGGTCACGGGGAGAACGTACAAACCCCGTACGGACAGCACCCGTAGTCGGGATCGAACCCGGGTCTCTGGCGTAAGGCAGCAACTCTACCGCTGTGGCACTTGTCTTAAGCAGGTTCCTCGAATGGCAGGGAGAGAGACAGTGAACTAGCTGCTGGAGCTGGAAGGCTGGTTGTATCTCACCTTGTGCAGGTGAGCTTCCCGCTGACATTTAGCACTTCTTAGGCAGAACCCAAATAAAATAAACTTGACATTGCAAGAAAAGGGATCATCAGATAAACAAACGCGCTTTCTTCAGATATGTCACCCATCCTGATTTGTGAGTATAATGGAAAGGAAAATGGCAAGCAACGGGGTTCTCTCTCTCTTGATAGTCCTCCTTAATCACTGAAAATTTCCCGTATTAGAGATGGCATGGTTCCCAGGTGTTGTTTCCAATTGACAGACAGTGAATCTGAACCTTGCCAATACCAGATACTGGATCTTTTAGCTCCTTGTAATGAACATTGCATTAGAAGGTTGAAGCACACAAACACCTATACACATGCACACACATGCACACACACACACACAAACACCTATACACATGCACGCACACACACTCGCACACACACACGCACACAAACACCTATACACATGCACGCACATGCACGCACACACACACACACACACACACACAAACACCTATACACTTGCACGTACATGCACGCACACTCGCACACACATACATCTGTACACACAGACGCACGCGGGCATGCGCGTACACATGCATGCACACACCCATTCCCACACACACACAGGCATGCACACACAGACACGGGTACACACAGGCATGCACGCACACACACACACACACACGTACACACACATGTACACATACAAATACGCACTCGAACATACAACACACACACACACACACACACAGGCATGCATGCACGCACACACACACACGTACACACACATGTACACTTACAAATACGCACTCGAACATACAACACACACACACACACACACACACACACACACACACACACACACACACACACACACACACACACACACACACACACACACACACACACACACACACACACAATGATCGTCCAAAATTCTTTGTTTAGAGATCCAGCATGGAGAAAGGCCCTTCGGCCCACCCAGTCCACGCCGACCATCGATCCACAAGGAGTGAATGCAAAACATAGAATTAGCGTGAATGTGGGATCGATGGTCGGCTTGGATTTCATGGGTCAAAGGGCCTGTTTCCACACTGAATCTTTCAATTCAACTAAAGCAAAACTGCTTTAACTCTTAATAGTTGCTGATGAGTTTCATAATAATTTCTGTTCTTCATTGTGTTTCCAAATCAGTGTCACATCGGTTGAACAAAAGCCACTCACTGTCTAACCTAACCCCAACCCACAGCTTTTTTCCGATATGTGCAACACAGTTTAGCTCGTGTTCAAAACCCTATGCAGCGCGTATAAAAGCAGAACTGAAATCATATTTCTGCAATAAATGTCTCACAATACCTCACTGCTACCATCCTCCAGTTTTTCCAACTAAAAATAGTTTTGAGAACAAAAAAAAACACTGAGCTACTGTATAAAAGGCTTTATTTGAAATCGATGGCAGCAAGATCTGTCTGATGCTTGAAAATATGTCTGCTGAAATGGGCCAATGTCTTGTGAACAATTAGTTGAATCGTTAACTAGAAACCTCGAGCTATCCCGGCTTGTACCCGCTAGAATTTAGAGAATTGAGGGGGGATCTTATAGAAACTTACAAAATTCTTAAGGGGTTGGACAGGCTAGATGCAGGAAGATTGTTCCCGATGTTGGGGAAGTCCAGAACAAGGGGTCACAGTTTAAGGATAAGGGGGAAATCTTTTCGGACCGAGATGAGGAAAACATTTTTCACACAGAGAGTGGTGAATCTCTGGAATTCTCTGCCACAGAAGGTAGTTGAGGCCAGTTCATTGGCTATATTTAAGAGGGAGTTAGATGTGGCCCTTGTGGCTAAAGGGATCAGGGGGTATGGAGAGAAGACAGGTACAGGATACTGAGTTGGATGATCAGCCATGATCATATTGAATGGCGGTGCAGGCTCGAAGGGCCGAATGGCCTACTCCTGCACCTATTTTCTATGTATCTATGTTTCTATATTTTTTCATCATGATTAAAACCGGCCTCGACTAAAAATAGGTGGCCATTTTAAAAATCGATCATTTTTTAGTCGCAGGTTTAGTTTTCTTCATGGTCGAGGAAGGTTTCCAACATATGTGTGGGAGGTGGTAAGAGGTTGCAGGTCACCTCGACCTTGATTTCTTTTTGGGTGGCAGGCAAGGTCACCTGAGGTTGCTGTTTAGGTCTCCTAAGAGGCTTAACACTATCCTACACACACTAGGGACAACTTACAATTTTATCAAGCCAATTAGCCTACAAACCTGTACGCCTTTGGAGTGTGGGAGGAAACCGGCGATCCCGGAGAAAACCCACGCAGGTCACGGGGAGAACGTACAAACTCCGTACTAAATGAGGTAGATGGTAGCTTAGGACCATGATCTAATCATTGATAGGGCAGGTTTAGAGGGTTATGGCCAAGTGCAGGCAAGTGGGACACGTTGGTTGGCGTGGACAAGTGCATATGGGGCATGTTGGTTGGCGTGGGCAAGTTGGGCCTAAGGCCTAAGGCTGTATGACTCTGTGACTCTAAGCTGCCTGAGCCGCTGAGTTACTCCAGCATCTTGTGTTGCTTGACAACAGCTGGGGAGAAACTGCCCCGGAATCTGGATGAAAGCCGTAAATTTCAATGCTGCATAAATCCATCCGAGGAACTTTAAGAGTTGTCAAAACATTAGAAAGGCCTGAGTTTCGTTGCGGCTGAGGGTGAGATATGTTAGCGCATTACCCAGGTTTGAATCCCATCGCCTTCAGCTTCCAAAATGTATCAGGTGTTAGGATGAAAATGTTAACTATATGGAGTGGCAAGGCATTGCATCGCTTGGATTTATACAGAAGGAAGGAAGGAACTTGGATGGCTTTACATTGCCAGCATGTTCAAAGTGCTAAATAGGCAAAGCAGAACTTCCAAAATAGAGTTCCACAAATGCTACCAAAAAATGATTATCCCGTGCAAAACACAAAGTGCTGGAGTAACTCAGCGGCTCAGGCAGCATAGAGTCACAGAGTTAAACAGCGTGGAAACTGGGCCCTACCTGCCCACGCCGACCAACATGTCCCATCTACACTAGTCCCACCACCTGCCGGCGTTTGGCCCATATCCCTCTAAACCTGTCCTATCCATGTACCCGGGCAAAAGGTCCTTAAATGTTATGCTAGTACCTGCCTCAACTACCTCCTCCAACAGCTCGTTCCATTCACCCACCACCCTTTATGTAAAAAGGTTCCCCCCTCAGGTCCCTATTAAATGCGGGAGGAAACCGAAGCACCCAGAGAAAACCCACGTGGTCATGGGGAGAACGTGCAAACTCCGTACAGACAGCCCACGTGGGGGGGGATCAAACCTGGGTCTCTGGCGCTACAAGGCAGTGTCGTTTCACCATCTTGTTGAATGTATGTGTCATTTATACGTTATGTCTTGTGTGTGGCTGAGTCGACATGCCTGTTCACAAGCTCGCATGTTATAGGAGTAGAATTAGGCCATTCGGCCCATCAATACTACTCTGCCATTCAATCATGGCTGATCTCTGCCTCCTAATCCCATTCTCCCACATTTCCCCCACAACCCTTGACACACTGCTACTTGCAAGAAAGGTTTTCATTGAAGCAGCACCTCACTGTACTCGTACATATGACAATACATTCTTCATGACTTGACTTGAATTTTCAAAGCGCCAGATATAACTGCAGGCTATTTCTTTCTTTTGCAGCACAATTTTAAAATAGTTATGGATAAAGATCGGGCGGGCCCACGGGATAAAATGCTGAATTGGGGCTTGGCCAAATTTGATGGTATTAGACAGGGACTTACTAAAGTTGGAGTAGGTTGTTTGCAGGGCAAAGGGACATCTGGAAAGTGGGATGCTTTTAAATGTGTCAGGACAAGAGTCCAGGCATGCAAGAGTCCTGTCATAAGGTCATGTGATAGGAGCAGAATTAGGCCATTCGGCCCATCTAGTCTACTCCGCCATTCAATCGTGGCTGATCTACCTCTCCCATTCTCCTGCCCGCTCCCCATTACCCCTGACACCCATATTAATCACAAATCTCTCTCTCTCTGCCTTAAAATACCCATTGATTCGGCCTCCATCCACAGCCTTCTGTGGCAAAGAATTCCACAGATTCACCACCCTCTTGACAAAATAAATTCCTCCTCATCTCCTTTCTAAAGGAACGTCCTATAATTCTGCCTCAGGAGGCAGGTTCTCTGAATGCTTTCAAGAGGGAGCTAGTTAGGGCTCTTAAAAATAGCGGAGTCAGGGGATATGGGGAGAAGGCAGGAACGGGGTACTGATTGGGGATGATCAGTCATGATCACATTGAATGGCGGTGCTGGCTCGAAGGGCCGAATGGCCCACTCCTGCAGCTATTGTCTATTGTGTAATTCCGAGGCTATGACCTCTGGTCCTAGACTCTCCCACTAGCGGAAATATCCTCTCCACATCCACTCTATTACTATTCGGTAAGTTTCAATGAGGTTTTCCCCTCATCCTTCTAAACTCCAGCCAGCTGTCAGATGCTCCTCAAATGTTAACCCACTCGTTCCTGGGGTCATTGTTGTAAACCTCTGCTGGACCCTCACCAGAGCTAGCACATCCTTCCTCAGATATGGGGCCCAACATTGCTCACAGTGCTAGCGTAAGGTGTGGAGTCGGGAAGCCTGGATGACCTGGCTGCCAGAGGTTGCAGGTAAGACCTTCCACTACCTGCAACCTCCGGCAACCACCTTCAACTAGCATCGCAACCGGCTTTGACTAAAAAATTAACGATTTTTAAAACGGCAACCTAGTTTTAGCCGCGGCCGGTTTTGAATTATTTGAAATAATCGCCGGAACATAGGAGAAGCGGAAACCACTTTCGACCATTAGGGAGACTGACAAAAACCTCCGGGAACCGCACGGAAACCTTGGGTGAGGTGCAAAGTCTCCAGAGGTTTTCGTTCAGGTTTCCTAAGTGGGACAGGGGCATTAGTCTGAAGAAGGGTCTCGACCCACGATGTCACCTATTCCTTCTCTCCACAGATGCTGCCTGACCCGCTGAGTTACTCCAGCACTTTTTGTGTTTGGTGCAGCATCTGCGGATCCTTCCTACACAAGGAGCCAGGGCTGGTTGCTCTCCGAGCTGCTGTGTTGTAACACTCAAGCGTCGGGGTTCCCAGGGATTTATGTGCAAGCTCTGGGTGGGGCTCCAGTGCGGTAAGTGATAGGACATCTACTGTGGAGCCTTCTGTGAGAAACAATTGTCATGTTGCGGTGCTGAGATCCCAGTTTGTTTGGGCAAAGGTTGCAAAGTCATGGGAAACACTGGCTTGTTCTTTCTCGAGCTGGGCCTGCTTCAGCGAAAAATGTGAGTCAACATCTCAACTTTTATGGAAACAGCTGCTGCTGAAACAGAATGATTTACTGCAGCAGCCTCTCAGGCTAACGCAGCTCCCAGCGTCTCCATTTCAGTCTTCCCCGCACCGGCAGCAGTGCCCACAAACGACCGACAGGAGCGCAACGTATACATTGACCAGTACAGCACAAGAACAGGCCCTTCGGCCCACTGTCCCCATGCTGAAAATGATGCCCAACTTTAATTCATCTCCTCTGCCTACACGCGATCCATGTCCAAATCCCTGCATATCTATAGTATGTGCCTGTCCAAAATGCCTCCGACACCACCCCCAGACACCCACCACTCTCTGTGGAGGAAACCTGCCCCGCACATCTCAGTGGGCGGCACGGAGGCGCAGCGGTAGAGTTGCTGCCTTACAGCGCCAGAGACCCGGGTTCGATTCTGACAACGGATGCTGCCTGCATGGAGTTTGTCCGTTCTCACCGTGACCTGCGTGGGTTTTCTCCGGGTGGTGCGGCTTTCTCCCACACTCCAAAGACGTGCAGGTTTGCAGGCTAATTGGCTTGTTAGAAATTGTACATTATCCCTAGTGTGTGTTGGATCGTGTTAGTGTAAGGGGGATTGATAGTTGGTGTGGACTTGGTGGGCCAAAGGGCCTGTTTCCACGCTGTATCTCTAAACTAAACTAAAGAAGGGTCTTGACCCGAAACACCCATTCCTTCTCTCCAGAGATGCTGCCTGTCCCGCTGAGTTACTCCTGCTTTTTGTGTCTATAAAACTAAATATTCCCTTTAAACATTGCCCATCTCAACTTAAAGCTATGCACTCTAGTCTTTAACATTTCCATCCTGGGAAAAAGGCTTTGATCATCTGCTCAAATCCAGGCTGCTTGCACGTGAACCACATCCCTCCATTCCCTGCATGTCCATGTGCCCATCCTAAAGCCTCTTCTAGGCCAGTATCGTATCAGCCTCCACCACCACCCCTGACAGCACATTCCAGACATCAACCACCCTCTGTGTAAAAAACATGCCCCGCATGTCTCCTTCAAAATTTGCCCCTCTCACCTGCCCTTTAGCCTTTGACATTTCCACCCTTGCAAAAAGGTTTAGACTGCCCTATGTACAGCATGGAAACAGGCCCTTCCACCATGCCGATCATCGAGCTCCCGTTCACACTAGTTTTCTGTGTTATCCCACTGTCTCATCCACTCTTACCACACTGGGAGCAATTTGTAAAGGGCTAAGTAACCTACAAACCCACGTGCCTTTGGGATGTTGGAGGAAACCGGAGCACCCGGAGGAAACCCACACGGTCACAGGGAGAACGTGCAAACTCCACGCACAGACAGACAGCACCCGAGGTCAGGACCCAAGATCGAGCCAGGGTCTCTGGTCCTATGAGGCTACAACTCCACCAGCTGTGATATTGTGCTGCACTTATCATTTTGTCAATCGGCTTAGAGGGATATGGGCCAAAAGCAGGCAGGTGGGACTAGTATACATGGGACATGTTGGCCAGCATGGGCAGGTTGGGCTGAAGGGCCTGTTTCCTTGCTGTAATGCTCTATAACTCTAAGATCATCTTTTTCTTCTCAACTCTGGCGAATACAGGCATTGTCTACTCAATCTCCCCTCTGTGGTGAATATTCATTGCTCTCTCTTGGTCAAGAATGCTATTTTTTTTAGATAAGGGGTCCCAAAGCGATACACATTTCCCCAGAGGTGGTCTCACCAAGGCCCTCCAGTTTGACACCACCCCCTGCTCACGGTTCAGTGGCCAGTCTTGGCGGACAAACGCCGACCAGAGATGAAGAGACACTGCGGGTCAGGACCATGGTGGTGATAATGACCACAGCAGCTGTGGGTAGAACAACCTGGTTAAAGGTTGTTCCACCGGCCCCACACTGCGCCCAGCACTCATCGGTTGCAGGTCTGCACAGTCGCAATAAATGCAATAAATTACCACAATTACAAATGATGCAAAATATATTCTGGCTTCAGGTGATCTCATGAGGCTTCAACCTCTGTTACCTCCACACACAACCCAACCGCCACAAAACCCAACACACACACATATTCAGACACACACATACGCAAGCACGCACACATGCATGCACACACACATATACAGACACACACACGCAAACGCACACATGCACGTCACACACACACATATACAGACACACACATGCACGCACACACACGCACACACGCATATACGCACACATATGGACACATACGCACACGCACACACACATATGCACACATATGGACACATGCACACACACGCGCACACACGCGCACACACATACACACACACACACGCGCACACACACTCACATACACACACACACGCATACACACACACACATATACACACATACATATACACAGACACCAACACGTGCACGTGTACACACACACATGCACACAAGTACATACGCACATGAACACTCTCACACATACACACACACATACATACACACACGTACATATACACTCTCACACATACACACATGTACATACACACACGTGTATATACATACACACTTACATAGGTACAAACATCACACAGCCACATACATATACATAAACATACGCACACACACACACACACTCACTCACACACAATTACTGAGGTTGCTAATGAATCTTCTCCTAGACTGGAGATGAAGGCAAGGCATAGATAACAAAGCAAGACAAAGAGTCTCTGACCTGGATCTGTTGCTGAAGGAGGTTGATCTTGTGTTGTTGTTGTAACAGCTGTTGTTGTTGCCTTGCTATCTGCGGGAGAGAGAATGGAATGAGGATGCTTTAGTATCAAGGGAAAGTGAATACATCACTGTGCAACAATATTCCATTATACTTTCCCTTATTTATCCCAGTCCCACCTCTATTTGCTTCCTAGTAGACACAAGGAAGTACAGAAGCTGAAATCTTGAGCAAACCACAAAGTGCTTTAGCCTGTTGGACAAACAAGGAAGCGCAGACACTGGTTTACAGAAAAAGACACAAAGTGCTGGAGTAACTCGGCGGGTCAGGCAGCATCTCTGGAGAACATGGATAGATGACGATTCAGGTTGGGACCCTTCTTCAGACTGAGGCGTAGGAAACAATGATGACGACAATGATACTAATTGTCACATGTACCAAGGTACAAGTGTAACTCTTTGTTCTTGCAAACAATCTGGTAAAATCATGCAGCAGACTTCACCTCGGCAGTACACAACGAGTCATAGAATCGTAGAGTGATTCAGCATGGAAACAGGCCCTTCAGCCCAACAGGCCGATGCTGGCCAGCATGCCCCCTCTACACTAGTCCCACCTGCCTGTGTTTGGCCTATCCATGTACCTGTCTAAATGTTTCTTAAATGTTGCAATAGTACTTGCCTCAACTAAAGGGCCTGTCCCACTTGGGCATCCATTTGGGCGTGCATTTGCGCACCACGCAGATGGCGCGCGAAGAATTTGTACTTACCTCCTCCGGCAGCTCATTCCATACAACCACCGCCCTTTGTGTGAAAAAGTTACCCCTCAGGTTCCGATAAAAACTTTCCCCCCTCGCCTTAAACCTATGTCCCCTGGTTCTGGATTCCCCTACTCTGGGCAAGGGATTCTTGTGCGTCTACCCGATCTATTCCCCTCATAGTTTTGTACACCTCTATGAGATCATATAAGCTCTATAGGAGTGGGCACGTTTCTGGCGCCGACGATGTTTCAAAAGTTCTTAGTAGAGTCATATCTTCTCGCAGCGGCCATCCGAGGCTGCCACCGCCATTTCCGGTATCTGAGCCCATGTCAACGAACTATGTGCCCTCTGCAGGCCAAAGCGGTCACCTTATCGGGACATAGTTTAATGCACCACAGATCAATGTTGAATTGATTGAATGCATTGGAAGGTACAGCATGGAAACAGGGACTTTATAAGAACTGGACCATGGACTTTGAAAATGGTGGCAAAACCCTGGTGCTTCCTGCACGTGGACTCAGTAGACTATTTCTGTAGGTACACAAAAATGCTGGAGAAACTCAGCGGGTGCAGCAGCATCTATGGAGCGAAGGAAATAGGCAACGTTTCGGCCCGAAACGTTGCCTATTTCCTTCGCTCCATAGATGCTGCTGCACCCGCTGAGTTTCTCCAGCATTTTTGTGTACCTTCGATTTTCCAGCATCTGCAGTTCCTTCTTAAAGACTATTTCTGTATACTTGCTAAGTGAGCAATGGGGGTGTGGCAATACTCTACTGGACAGTTTGTACGAAAAAGACTTTCACTGGGCCAGCACTTCGCACATGTAACAGTAAAAGCACCAATGAACCATCGATCACCAGTCTGAAGAAGGGTTTCGGCCCGAAACGTCGCCTATTTCCTTCGCTCCATAGATGCTGCTGCACCCGCTGAGTTTCCCCAGCAATTTTGTGTACCATCACCCATTCACACTAGTTTGGTCATCAGATTACCGCCTCCGTATTCCACACACTAGGGGCAATTTACAGAGGGCTAATTAAACTACAAACCCGCACGTCTTTGGGATGTGGGAGGGAACGGGAGCGCCCGGAAGGAAACCCCGCGCGGTCGCGTGCGCAACGTGCAAACTCCACACACGGACAGCGCTCGAGGTCAGGATCGAACCCGAGTTTCTGGCGCTGTGAGGCAGCAGCTCGCAGGCATCATGTTGTAAGGCATCACACAAATTAAACTGGAAATACAACTTAATTAGACTAACAATCGGCTAACCATGCTACACTGGAAGATTAGTTGCAGTACACAGTTGTGACTTGCTGGCAGATTGCAATTCAGAAGTTGATTGCTAGTTCATCAGGAACAAAAGCTGCCAAGCCGACCAAAAGATACAAAGTGAAGTGACACAATACTAATTAAATGAAGTGATTTTTATTGTCTACCACCACTGTTGTTACACTCATCGCAATTTTTTGCTTTGTTGCAGATTACAACTGATTATTTCAAGGTAAATCTGTCTTTTAATTACAGCACAATTAAAACAGCAAACAGGCAAATGAACGAGCTCGTAAATTGTGCTCTTACTAATAACAAACCTTTGACATATGCATATGTACGATGAATGGCGATGTGTGATAGGAAGCCAATTCCTTATTATTAGGGTAAATAATTTATTATCTATCAGGACAAAAGACTATTCACGCTGTAGACTTTGACCGCTTTTTTAACCAAGTCACCTGCGGCATGTCTTTTATCGCGATGAAGGCGAATTGTTTTCCTGCAGCAGAATGAAGATAAATCCGCCCTTCATTTTTATCTTATTATTCACAGGCGACTGTGGGGCGGCGCGGTGGCGAGGCGGTAGAGCTCCTGCCTTACAGCGTCAGAGACCCGGCTTCGATTCTGACTGCGGGTGCTGTCTGTGCAGAGTTCGTACGTTCTCCCCTGTGACCGTGTGGGTCTGGAGCACCACGCGGTCATGGGGTGAACGTACAAACTCCGTACGGACAGCACCCTTGGGTCAGGATCGAACTCGGATAACAAGTTCATATGTAATAGGAGCAGAATTTAGACCATTCGGCCCATCAAGTCAATTATGGTCGATCTATCTTTCTCTCTCAATCCCATCTCCTGCCTTTTCCCCATAACCCTTGACACTCTTACTAACCAAGAATATATCTGTCTCCGCATTAAAAATATCCATTGACTTGGCCTCCACAGCCTTCTGTGGCAAAGAATTCCCCAGATTCACCACTCTCTGACTGAAGAAATTCCTCTTCATCTCCTTTCTAAAGGTACGTCCTTTTATTCTGAGGCTGTGGCCTCTGGTCCTGGACTCTCCCACTAGTGGAAACATCCTCTCCATATCCACTCTATCCAGGTCTTTCACGATTCGGTAAGTTTCTTTGACGTTTTTCCCCTCATCCTTCTAAACTCCAGCGAGTCTGTGGCACTATGAGGCAGTCGCTCTACTGCTGTGCCACTGTGACACCGAATAATTGTGTCTTTATCTTTTACCAAAGTGTCACTTTCTTAAACTACCCTTGTAGCCTTGACAGCAACAATAGACTGGCACGGTGGTGCATCGGTAGAGTTGCTGCCCAGACTATGGGTGCTGTCTATGGGAGTTTGTACGTTCTCCCCATGACCTGCGTGCTGTTTTTCTCCAAGATCTTTGGTTTACTTCCACACTCCAAATACGTACAGATTTGCAGGTTAATTGGCTTGGTGTAAATGTAAATTGTCCCTAGTGTGTGTAGTATAGTGTTAGTGTGTGGCGATCGCTGGTCGGTGCAGACTCGGTGGGCCAAAGGGACTGTTTCCGTGCTGTATCTCTAAAGGGCCTGTCCCACTTGGCCGTCATTTGCGCCTTATTTACGCGTCATATGTAAAATAGGTCGACGCACCGTGATGCGCATCGTCACGCGCAAATCATGCGTCAGCACAGCCGTCTGGTGCGCGTGACATCATTAGAATACCTTGCGGCGCGCGGCAGGACGTTGACGCACGGTGACGTAACCATGCGTCACCACGTGATACACGTGAGACGTCAGGATGCCAGCATACGACGCCAATGCGTCAGCATGCGCACCCAATGCGTCAGCGTGCGTACGTGATACGTCGCGCAGGTGGCGCGCGAGGATTTTGTTCCTGTACTAAACCCTGGAGCGCCGCGCGATACGGCACGCCACAGTATACGATTCCACACCACACACGTCACGACGCGTCAACCTAATTTACATATCACGCGTAAATAAGGCGCAAATGACGGCCAAGTGGGACAGGCCCTCAAGGTAGACTAAACTAAACTAAACATGAGAAAGCAGAAAGCAATGGTATTGTCTATATGGAAGGTAGACACAAAATGCTGGAGTAACTCAGCAGGATAGGCATCATCTCTGGGGAGAAGGAATGGGTGACGTTTCGGGTCGAGACCCTTCTTCACACATTCCTTCTCTCCAGAGATGCTGCCTGTCCCGCTGTGTTACTCGAGCATTTTGTGTCTACCTTCGATTTAAACCAGCATCTGCACTTCTTTCCCACACGGTGTTGCCTATATCTTTGATTTAATTAAAGACATATTTAGACAGACTGGGATGCTTAAGGAAAGGCCGATTTATTAAATTTGGTTTATCACACCAAACGAGATGTGCGCTCAGAACCATTGAGAAACTGCTCGCTCTGTCTAGGCAGTACTTTGCTCCTGGATAGCCTTCAGCACAAATTGAGGTGAAAGCTACCTGAATGCACAGTATTCCACATCAGGCGTCCAAGTGAATCGCCCTGAAGGCAAAGAATGTCGGATTTAATCAACAGCCCGTGAGGTGTTAAGGTAGGCCAATTGACTTTCACAGTCCTGATGGTTTTTATGCCATTACAGTTAACACCAAGATGTGAGCAGTTCCTTCCAACTCACTCATTACCATTGTTGCACTTGTTGCATCGATGTAGGCAGTACAGATAGTACACACAGCACTCAGTAAAAAGAAAGGCTCACTCCGCTCATAGTCATACAGCATGGAAACAGGCCCTTTGGCCCAACTTGCCCACGCCGACCAACATGGCCCATCCACGCTGAATCCCACCTGCCCGCGTTTGGCCCATGATCCTGACTATGGGTGCTGTCTGTATGGAGTTTGTACATTCTCCCCATGATCTGAGTGGATTTTTCCCAGGTGCTCTGCTTTCTTCCCACACTCCAAAGGTGTACAGGTCAGTAGACTAATTGGCTTTGGTAAAAATTGCGAATTGTCCCTAGTGTGGAGGATAGTGCCAGTGTATGTGTGATCGCTGGTCAGCACGGACACGGTGGGCCGAAGGGCCTGTTTCCACGGTGGATCATTAAACTAATCTAAGCAGGTCGGAGCAATGGATACAAAATGTGTAGGAAGGAACTGCAGAAGCTGGTTTACACCGAAGATGGACACAAAATGCTGGAGTAACTCAACGGGACAGGCGGCATCTCTGGAGAGAAGGAATGGGTGATGTTTCCGATCGAGACCCTTCTTCAGACCTTCTTCAGGAGTCTGAAGGAGGGTCTCGACCCGAAACGTCACCCATTCCTTTTCTCCAGAGATGCTGCATGTCCCGCTGAGTTACCGCAGCATTTTGTGTCTACAAGCAACCCAAAATGGTCCTTTGAGAGTCAACTTGTATACACCGCCTAACATGTCCCATCTACCCCAGTCCCACCTGCCCGCGTTTGGCCCATATCCCTCTAAACCTGTCCTATCCATGAGATCCATGAGCCATCCACCCATTTGTGAAAGTATGGATGGTGTGAAAAGTTTGCCACCGGACGGCCACTGATAAATGTGGCCCATCGCTGGTGAAGGTTAGATGGACACAAAGTGCTGGAGTAACTCAGCCGGGACAGGCGGCATCTCTGGAGAGAAGGAATGGGTGACGTTTCGGGTTCAGACTTTCCCCGGCTCTGGGTGGTCTGGTTCACGCCCCGCTCTGAGTTACACTTACTTGTTCCTGCTGCTGCTTGGCCAGCTCCATCTGCTGCCGCTGCTTCTCGATCTGCGAGGCCGCGAGCTTCTTCTGCTCGTCGTGCGCCGCCAGCAGCTGCTCCCGCAGGCTGGTCAGCTGGTTGATCATCGCCATCAGCTGCCGCTCCTTCTCCGCCAGGCTCTCGGGGGTCCCTGCCGCCAGCGGGGAGAGGGAGGGGTGGACGGGGAGAGGGTGGGAGAAGGAAGGTGGGGCGGTGGAGTGATGAACAGAACGAGAGAGAGCGAGAGAGAGAGAGAGAGAGAGAGAGGAATGATTAGATAGAAACATAGAATGAATGAACGAATGAATAAGTTAATCGGCCATGTATGTTCACATACAAGGAATTTGCCTTGGTGCTCCACTCGCAAGTGACCACATGGCGTACAGTGACAAATAAAACATTAAACATTAATAATAAAACATTATCGATTAAACATGTGAATTAAATAAAATAGCAGTGCAAAAGGAGGCTACAGATTTTTGGTTATTGAGTAGAGCTACTTCTCGTGGATAAAAACTGTTTTTATGTCTGGCTATGGCAGCTTTGACAGTACGGAGTCGCCTTCCAGAAGGAAGTGGTTCAAAGAGTTTGTGAAACATAGGAAATTAGGTGCAGGGGTAGACCATTCGGCCCCTTCGAGCCAGCACCGCCATTCAATATGATCATCTAAAATCAGTAGTCCGTTCCTGCTTCATCTCCATATCCCTTGATTCCTTTAGCCCTAAGAGCTACAATAAATCTAACTCTCTCTCTTGAAGACACAAAATGCTGGAGTAACTCAACTGCGTCTCTGGATAAAAGGAGTAGGCGACGTTCATAAGACGTCTTGGAGCAGAATCAGGCCATTCGGCCCATCGAGTCTACTCTGCTGATCTATCTTTCTCTCTCAACCCCGTTCTCCTGCCTTCTTCAGCACCACGAGCATATCTGCCCCACCACCACCCCTGGCATCAGGGAAAAAAGGTGCTGACTGTCCAACCTATCTCTGCCTCTCGTGATTTTATACACGGAACCTCTGACATTCCAGTGAAAATAATCCAAGTCTGTCCAACCTCTCCCTGTAGCTAATGCTCTCGAATCCAGGCAGCGTTCTGGTAAACTTCCTCTGCACCCTCTCCAAAGCCTCCACATCCTTCCTGTAAAGGGGCGACCAGAACTGCATGCAATACTCCAAATATTGCCCAACCAAAGTCCTATTAAGCATCATCATGGCTTCCTGACCCTTATAATCAATGCCCCGACCTATGAGAGCAAGCATTCCACATGTCATTTTTACCACTCTGTCTACTACCTGTGTTGCCGCTTTATGGACCACAAGATCCCTGTGTACATCAATGCTGTTAAGAGTCTTGCCGTCACACGCCTGTAATCACCCAAAGAGTCGTACCTTTTTCTGGTCGCCGCTGGATTTTCAACATGTTGAAAATTTTCGGCCACCTGCTGCGACTATGACGGGTGCCGGCAGTCGCCGAAAAAATTTGCAGCCTGATCCGTTGAGTTACTCCAGCATTTTGTGTCTTCAAGAGAGTTAGATTTACTGTAGCTCTTAGGGCTAAAGGACAGGCCCTTTACATTTGACCTCCCAAAGTGCCACACCTCACACTTGCTCGGATTAAACTCCATCTGCCATTACTCCACCCATTTCTGCAGCTGATCTATATCCCGCTGTAAACGTTGACAGCCTTCCTCACAGTCTGTGACCCCAGCAATCTTGGTGTCAACTGCAAAGTTACTAACCAACCTGTTTACGCTTACATCCAAGTCATTTCCATGTTACCACAAACACCAGAGGTCCCAGCACAGACCCCTGCGGGACTCCACTAGTCACCGACCTCCAGCTTGAATATTGCTCTTCTACCACAGCAAGATAGTCTTCTATCAGCAAGCCAGTTCTGAATCCATACAACCCAAGTCACTCTTTCTCCTGTGCATCTTAATCTTCTGGATCAGCCTGCCATGGGTACGTTATCAAAGGCTTCACTAAAATCTATGTATACTATATCCACCAAATATCCTATAGCGGAGCAAGATAGACCACTCCTTCTAAATGAAGTGGGCTGACATGTAGTATGCAACGGAGCGGAACGTGGGCCTTTTTTCATCCATTTCCGTAACCGGATCCGACCCGACCCGCAGTGTAATCAACATTGCGGGGGAACAGTTTATGTTAATAAATTATAATTCTGAATGAGGAGAAGATTTTTTCCAACTAACTTTTATTTTTACGAGGATGTTTCCGTAACCGGCTTCCGTCTCCGCACTAGTATCTTCGCTCCGCTATGGGATCTTTGGTGCGGAGGCGGAAGCCGGTTACGGAAATGGGGCCAAAACGTACCCACGAATCTGCCCATGACCGTACTACGTCTTTTTCGTCGAGTGATCTATCTTGCTCGCTATAGGATCTTTGATATCCACCGTCTGATAGCCCCGGCCACTCCCTCTTCTCCCCTCTCCCATCGGGCGAAATGTATAGAAGTGTGAAAACGCACACCTCCAGATTCAGGGACAGTTACTTCCCAGCTGTTATCAGGCAACTGGACCATCCAACCCTAACTAGAGAGCGGTGCTGAGCTACCATCTACCTCATTGGTGACCCTCGGACTCTCTTTGATCGGACTTTACTGGCTTTACCTTGCACTAACTGTTATTTCCGTACCATATACTTATACACTGGGAATGGCTCGACTGTAATCATGTATTGTCTTACCGCTGACTGGTCAGCACGCAACAAAAGCTTTTCACTGTACCTCATAACAAACTATACTAATCTAAACTAATTTTAGTGGCTTCCTCGTGAATCTTTTCTGCATCCTAGGCAACTTAATTGCATGCAAAGCTTGGCTGTGGTTTGGTTAAAAAAAACAGTTGTACAGGCAGAGAAGAGGGCTTTCTGGTACAGCTTGTGTGATCAGCTATTGCCAAGGTAAATGTCACACTGCTGGGAAATCAGACGATCTTATTGAGGTGGCAATGCTTCCAACGCAAGTGTCTTTGACTCCGGCAAGCTCCCCGCATCCCAGAATATATTCGGAATGAACTAGTTCCATGGCTCGGAGTGGATTGGGAAGCCGCAGCTTGCTTTTGATTGAAGTGAGACAAAAAGACTTGAGGGAAAAAGAGGCGAGGAGCGCTGAAATGGGATTGGAACACAACTAATTGGAAGAACTTGCAATTATTGTAAGTCAGTGGATATTATCATGGCAGAGACAGACAAATTGTATATTAGAAATGGTAGTTGTGGAGAGGATGCTTCTACTAGTGGGAGAAACTAGGACCAGAGGTCATAGCCTCAGAATTAAAGGACGTTCCTTTGGGAAGGAGATGACTCATTTCTTTAGTCAGGGACTGGTGAATCTGAGGAAATCATTGCCATCGAAGGCTGAGGAGGCCGCCAATTGATCAAGAAATTCTTATTTAGAACAGGTGTCAGGGGTTATGGGGAGAAGGCAGGAGAATGGGCTTTGGAGGCAGAGATGAGCCACGATTGAATGGCGGAGCAGACTCGATGGGCTGAATGGCCTGATTCTACTCCTATAACTTGTGAACTTGTGAATTCTATAGTTGATTACCAGCTTGAGTCCGGTTTGGTCTCATGATGCTTGCTGCCCTCCCAGAGAAGAAAATGTACTAAACCTTACTCCCTTTATCCTGTATCTGTACACTGAGGAAGGTTCGATTGTAATTGTGTTTTGTCGTTTCGCTGACTGGATAGCACGCAACAAAAGCTTTTCACTGTACCTCGGTACACGTGACAGTCATAAACTAAACTAAATTAAGCTAAACTATTTGAACAGAGTGGGGAGAAAGCAATCCATGAGATCTTGCACAAATAGGTTAGTGGAATTTGCTTTAGTTTATTAATGTCACGTGTATTGAAGTACAGTAAATATCATTTTTATTGCGTGGTATCCAGTCAGCGGAAAGACTATACATGATTACAATCACGCCACCCACAGTGTACAGATACAGGACAAAGGGTAATAATGTTTAGTGCAAGATAAAGTCCAGTGAAGTCCGATTAAAGATAGACCAAGGGTCTCCAATGAGGTAGATGGAAGGTCAGAACCAAAGATCCTATAGCAAGCAAGATAGACCACTCGACGAAAAAGATGTAATACGATCATGGGCAGATTCATGGGTAGTTTTCAGCCCCATTTCCGTAACCGGCTTCCGTCTCCGCACCAAAGATCCCGTAGCGGAGCAAAGATACTAGTGCGGAGACGGAAGCCGGTTACGGAAACATCCTCGTAAAAATAAAAGTTATTTGGTAAAAATCATCTCCTCATTTTCAGAATTATAATTTATTAACACAAACTGTTTCCCCGCAACGTTGATTACACTGCGGGTCGGGTCGGGTCGGGTCGGGTTACTGAAATGGATGAAAAAAGGCCCACGTTCCGCACCGTTGTGTACTACACGTCAGCCCATTGCATTTAGCAGGTGTGGTCTATCTTGCTCCGCTATAGGCTCTTTGGCCAGAACAGCTCTCTAGTTGGTAATGGGATGGTTCAGTTGCCTGATAACAGCTGGGAAGAAACTGTCCCTGAATCTGGAGTCAGCCCCTGAGTCGTGGCCTGAATGTATATTTGCTTAACTACTCAATGTTGATCGATGTGATGAAGAGCTCCTCACTTATAAAACAAGTTACATTAAATGCAGACATAGTCTTTGATTATGGAGTCAAAAGTCGAGTCATGCAATTTGGTCGTTGGAATAAAGGCATAGATTATTTTCCAAATGGTGAGAAAATTCAGATATTGGAGGTGCAAAGGGACTTGGGAGTGCTGGTGCAGGATCTCTAAAATGTTCATTTGCAAGTCGAATCGATAGTAAGGAAGGCGAATGCAATGCTAGCATCTATTTTGAGAAAGCTTGAATACAAACACAGGGATGTAATGCTGGCTTTATAAGGCACTGGTTAGACCGCATTTGCAGTATTGTGAGCAGTTTTGGGCCCCATATCGGAGGAAGGATGTGCTGGCGTTGGAGAGGGTCCAGAGGAGGTTTACGAGAATGATCCCAGGAATGATTGGATTAACATATGACAGCGTTTGTCGGCACTGGGCCTGTACTCGCTGGAGTTTAGAACGATGATGGGGGGGACCTCCTTGAAACTTACCGAATGGTGAAAGGCCTGGATAGAGTGGATGTGGGGAGGATGTTTCCATTAGTGGGAGAGTCTAGGACCAGAGGGCACAGCCTCAGAATAAAAGGACGTACTTTTATGTAATTCCACAGATACAGACGCACAATTATGTAATTCCACAGATACAGTCACAAGTGTACACAGACACATAAAAACACACATGTACACTGACACGAGTATACACAAACTCATAAAAACACACATTCACACGGACACAGACGCACACGCACTCACACAAGTATACACTAACACGTACAGACACACGCAGAAACAGACACAAATATACATACACATTGCCACATACACACACATAAACCCACACACACATATATAGAAACACACAGATATAGCCACACACAGACACACACGCTCAAATATACACAAACACATATAGACACACACACACACACACATACATAAACACATGTACAGACACACACACAAATGTGCATAAACACATGTAGACACAACGCACACACACACACACACACACACACACACACACACACACACACAGAGTCCCATTTACAAGCCACTAATTCCAGACGATAATGGTGTGTTTGTGATCCCTCTACATGTGAGTTTACATTCCTGCTTGCCTTCAGCTTGTGTATGAAAGGATCTGGTCTCCATTCTCGCGGCTGGCCCAGCTTCACCAGGCTCCAGGCTAGCCTCTCGGACAGGGCAGATGACCTCACAAGAAGGTGCGAGTGAGATTCATTTGCCCCCGGAGGGCAACTCTCCCCAACAATGGACAATAATCGCAACTGTCACGGCAGGCAGTTAGTCTGCGGGGGGAATGAACCAGTGGCTGTTTTTTAACAGCTCACTGTGCAGCCTGGCCCTTTAGATGTGTGTCTGAAGGGGACGGCAAAAACAGAAAAGACCTTCTGTTAAAATGTCAAGAGGAGAAAAGAAGCCTCTCCTTTCATGGCAGAGCGGCAGGAATGTCGATTGTCTTCCCTCAGCGGTCCATGGAAGTTCGCCCAGTGTTTTGTGCTCTCCCCGCACAAGAGCGATCGGTAATGATCTTCAGGAGGAGATTATAAAGACGCACGAGATTTGCAGCAGCACTCCTTGTAGCTCTAAGGCACAGATGAACCACGAAATAAACAAGCTCCGTCAAAAAAAACTGTTCTTAATAGCTAACTGGGGAACCTTTGACCAAAATGGTTGGCGAATGCCATGTTGTTGAATGGTTTGTAAACGGCAATAACTCACATTCTTAAGTATCTGTTCCATATTTAAAACAAAAGGCTCAAAACTACCACTAGTCCATTGGATTGCATTTGATAGACATTGAAAATGGTGCGTGAAGCCTTTTGAACTGTGGATCGCAGTCAATGGGTGTTTAAGTTTAATTGACAATGCTGGTATATTTAAGGAGCTGTTGTCTAGACTGGGTTATCCTCATTTCTTTTTGTTCCACTGACATTATGTGGAGGTCAGACGTGGCAGAATCAACAGGACCTACAATCTCAAAGCTGTGCATTATTAAACATATTTATAAAACAGTAACTCTCTTCTTTGCGAGTCTATTACTGGAATTGCCACTGTGTGCTCTTTAATGAAGAAGCAGAGACCAAACCAGGTTCCGGAGAAAATCCCTGACTTATCGTCAGAACTACTGAGCCAGATCCTTGCCCAAATATGACATGAGATGGCTTTGTGATGTTGCAAAAACAAATTATGAGGCCTGACGAAAATATCTTGCCATTCAAAGTTATTTTCAGTGGGCTGCATCCTGTTCGGTTTACAGTCAAGTTACTTTCTTTAAACACACACAGACCACACAGATGCACACACACACAATCTCAGACAAAGGCAAACATACACGGACAAGCACACACACACACACACACACACACACACACACACACACACACACACACACACACACACACACACACACACACACACACACACACAAACATAGATACACACACACATAAATTCACACACACATGCACACAGACACACACACAATCTCAGATACACGCAAACATACACGGACACGCACACACACACACACACACACACACACACACAAACATAGATACACACACACAAATTCACACAGACACAAACACACACACACATACACACACTCAAAAGAGATACACACAAACAAACTCACACACAAACTCAGATACACAGAGGGACACACAAACAGACACACACACAAACATGGACACACGCACGTACACACATGCAGGCACACACACACTCACACAAAAGCCACACACAAATAAACAAACACACACACAAACACAGGCACGGAGAAGTAAACACGCACACACACACGCACGCACACACAAAAAACAGACCCACACACGCACACAGACTCACACGCACAAACACAGACACAAACAAGCAAACACACGCACGCACACACACAGAGACTCACGCACAAACACAGACACACACACACACAACACAACACACACACACACACAACACACACAGAGACTCACGCACAAACACAGACACACACACACACAACACAACAAATAATGACAAGAGGCATGTTCAGGTCGGCCACAAGCACAAATACAGAAGCTGGGAGAGGGAGCAAGGACAAATTGAATTGATCATTTACCCAACCTTTAATCTCCCCGATGTGTCCCGATCCCATGGCGAGAAGCTTGTCCTTCCAGTCCTTCGATAACAGCTTCTCGATGCTCGGAGTTTCTGGTGGGGGCAAACGCGGAGAGAGATTTTTTTTTAAAGAGAGGTTTAATCTGCCACAAAAGCCCATGCAAAGTTCAGCTGCACAATAAAGCATCACTTCCCATCTCACTGACTCCGGTCCATGTGTCTAATCGTAAAAATAAAAAACCAGATAAGAATTATTTAATCATCTGCTCTTTTTTGAAAATCATTAGCCTGACCACAAACAATGAAACTGTTGTCATGTGCTACGATTGTCTAGGTTGCTGGAGAGCGACCATCTCGGCAGTTCACTGGCCGGCCTTTGCAGGTTTCCCCTCTGGATATAATAGCACGGACATAAAGGAGGATATTTTGAGTTTGTTCCAGCGGATCAAAAGAGTTGAGATGTGAAGTTGATGCCAAGAGGGGAACAGTCACTTGATGAGGGATATTGCAGTAAGTCCTAAAAGCGGCCTTAATGAGCGAGGCCCTCCACACTGGGCTAAAGTCGGGGTGTCTACCATTGATCGGTGAGCCGTTCGTTCTTCTCCCAGCTTCAAATCCTGCAGTGACTTCTACTCTCGCTAACTTCCGATGGTGCTTTAGAGGGAAGAGCAGGCTCGGCTTTTTTTTATTTACACTACTCGGGCCTGCCTGCTAAAGGATTGGAGGTGCAGCTGTGAGTTGCTGAAGTGAGGGAGGCAGTCGGGAGAAGCTGTTAGCAGCTGTCCCGCGCAAAACCCTGCCATCATCCCAACAGGTGCTTTGACACTCGCGAACAATGGGCCAAAGCAATGGCCCGTGTTCTGACATTGAAACTGAACAACAAATGGCCCGGGCGGTTCGGTATCACAACTTGCTGTTATACAGTCATATAGAGTCGTAGAGTGATACAGTGTGGAAACAGGCCCTTCGGCCCGACTTGCCCACACCAGCCAACAATGTCCCAGCTACAATAGTCCCACCTGCCTGCGCTTGGTCCATATCCCTCTTAACTTGACCTATCCATGTACCTGTTTAACTGTTTCTTAAACATTGGGATAGTCCCAGCCTCAACGACCTCCTCTGGCAGCTCGTTCCATACACCCACCACCCTTTGTGTGAAAAATATTATTCACTAACAGGTTCGATTATTCCCAGAGACATGCCGGGGATTTCCAACTGAAAAAGGTCTTGACTCGAAACGTCACCCATTCCTTCTCTCCAGAGATGCGGCCTGTCCCGCTGAGTTCCTCCAGCTTTTTGTGTCTATCTTTGATTTCTACCATGTTTCTTTGTTTAAAGCTTCCAGCCATTAGCAGCGTCGTTTCAGAAACAAAGCAAGAAACAGAGTCCTTCCAAAACGCCTGCGTCAGCAAACCCCTCTCAGTGCCCGATTGAGGGATGTTAAGCAAGCAATCAGAGGGCGGTGGAGGCCGGTTCTCTGGATACTTTCAAGAGAGAGCTAGATAGGGCTCTTAAACATAGCGGAGTCAGGGGATATGGGGAGAAGGCAGGAACGGGGATGATCAGCCATGATCACATTGAATGGGGGTGCTGGCTCGAAGGGCCAAATGGCCTACTCCTGCACCTATTGTCTATTGTCTATTGTCTAATATTCTCCGTTCAATCAAGATTAAGCCATTTTACTTTATGCTGGAGGTTAATATTTCTGATCTTTTAACTTCTTCAATAATCAGAGAATTTGGGAGCTACTCGAAACGTCACCTTCTCCAGAGATGCTGCCTGAGCCGCTGAGTTACTCCAGCACTTTGAGTCTTTTTTTTGTAAACCAGCAGCTGCAGTTCCTTGTTTCTCCAATATTTATAGTTTGGAGATACAGCTCGGAAGCGGGCCCTTCGGCCCATCGAGTCCATGCCAACCAATGATCCCCGCTCACTAACACTATCCTACACACACTAGGGGCAATATACATTAATACCAAGCCAATTAACCCACAAACTCGTACGTCTTTGGAATGTGGGAGGAAACCCAAGATCTCGGAGAAAACCCACGCAGGTCACGGGGAGAACGTACAAACTCCGTAGTCAGGATAGAACCGGGATCTCCGGCGCTGTAAGGCAGCAACTCTACCGCTGGGCCACCATGCTGCCCTTTCTCGGATTATTGAAGAAGTTAAAAGATCAGAAAAATTAAATTCCAGCATAAAGATTTTAAAATAGCTTGATCTCGATACATTAGTTATTCACAGATTAAAGACCGGTCAACCAGTGCCACCCTGCCTTCAATGAAACACCATTACAATGGTTCAATGGCATTTTATTGTCACATGTCCCTAGGTAAAGTGTAATTCCTTTTTGCATGCAGCTCAGTTTAAATCTCCCAACACATAAGCACAATCAATACTTAAGCACAAGAGTGTAAAGGGCCTGTCCCACTTAGGCTATTTTAGGCTGCCGGCGACTGTCATGGTCGTAGCAGGTCACCGACAAACCGGCTACTGGACCCCCCCACGAAATAAAACTTGAAATAGAATCTTTACTTTAACAACAACAAAAAACGAAGTCAGCACCAGCGGCAACCTACGTTAACCTGGCGACAACCTACGATAGAACCTATGTCAGGAGAAGTCACGCTACGCTCATTGCCGTCAAACCCACTGTCGCCGACTGTCTCCGAACATTTTTCAACATGTTGAAAATCCAGCGGCGACTAGAAAGACGCTACGACTCTTTGGGCGACTGAGGGGACTACTCACGACCGTACAGGCGGCCATGTGGCGACAGCCTAGTCGCCTGTTGTCGCCTAAAAAAATCGCCTAAGTGGGACAGGCCCTTAAGAATATTGGATTGCACTGAAGCAGTTCGCAAGAGTCGCCACATTCCCAGCGCCATCTTGTACCCTTCCAGTTTCAAAGTTCTTGTAAAATACATACGATAATCAAAGGGTCCATCCACACACATTCAAGCCAGGTTGATTTATTTAAAAAAACAAGTCATTTTGTGTTGGAAGTTTGGCCGGTGTTGAGTAGGAGGCTTGAAACTCCCTGCAACAGAGGCTGGGTTTGTTAAGGCATCACTAGTGCTTGCAGGGACGAATGGTAAAGTGTGCCACACCAAGTGGTTTACGCTTTCAGCTGGGGAGACGTGTGCACGATAGATAGTAAGAGTTTAAAAAGATGTTGCAATCCCTATCCCATTCAAAGACAACACCGAGTTAAATGGAGAATCGAGGAACTGCAGAGTGCTGGAGTGACTCAGCGGGTCAGGCAGCATCCCTGGAGAACACGGCAGGGCAACACAGTGGCACAGGGGTAGAGTTGCTACCTCAGAGAGCCAGAGACCCAGGTTTGATCCGGACTGCGGGTGCTGTCTGTACGGAGTTTGCATGTTCATCCTGTGACCGCATAGGTTTTCTCCGGGTGCTCCGACTTCCTCCCACATCCCAAAGACGTGCAGGTTTGCAGGTTGATTTGATTCTGTAAATTGTCCCTGGTGTATCGGAGAGAACTAGTATACGGGTGGTCATCGTTGGGCGCGGACACAATGGGCTGAAGGGCCTGTTTCTACGCTGTATCTCTAAACTGAACAAAACTAAACATGGATAGGTGATGTTTTAGGATTAGGACCCTTCTTCAGTTTGCCCCAAAACGTCACCTATCCATGTTCTCCTGAGATGCTGCCTGACCTACTGAGGTACTACAGCACTGTTTTTTACTTTAGACTTAACTTTAGACTTCAGAGAGACTTTAGAGCATGGAAACAGGCCCTGTGGCCCACCGAGTCCACGTCGACCAGCGTTCACCCTGTACACGAGCACTATCCTACACACGAGGGACAATTTACAATTTACTGAAGCCAATTTAATCTGCAAACCTGCACGTCTTTGGAGTGTGGGAGGAAACCGGAGCACCCGGAGAAAACCCACGCGGTCACGGGGAGAACGTACAAACTCTGTACAGACAGGATTGAACCTGGGACACTGGTGCTGTCAGGCAGCAGTTCTACCGCTGTGCCACCGTGCCGCACTAAACTAAACAAACTCTGCACAGACAGCACCCGTGGTTAGGATCGAACCCGGGTCTTTGGCGCTGTGAGGCAGCAACTCTACCGCTGCCCCACAGGGTTGAATATTTCCCATGGAGGTGTTGGGGCTGGTGGACAATTTAACGGCGAGCTTCCCGCCCCGTCCACACCAGGTATCAAAAGTCGCCTCCGACCCTTTTACCCCTTCACCACCCCTCCCCTCTCCCCTCTCCCTCCCACCCGCGTCTATTATCTCATACTTGTGGAGCTAGCAGCCGGCATTTAAGAGATCAGAATAAGTCAGCCCTGGCTAACAAAAGAGCCACTGTCCTGCAGCCAGCCTCAGACATGGTGTAAAGGAGCCCACAGGAAAAAGGCAGGCTCCAATTCTTGCCCGAACACAGTCGGCACATTCACTCCACTTGGCAAAGCCACCTCGCTGCTCCTGGCCTAGGCTGTGAACAGGGCTCGGGATTGAATAACCAATTATACAACCGCTGGCTGGATTTATCCAAGGGTTTTGCAAATTGTAATAATAGTACTGTATTCCCAAAGCGTTTTATCCCGCTCCAGACATGGTGTCATATCCCATCACGCTTAATTTACATTTTACAACATAATATACGTTGAATATCTCACAGCGACCCTAATACAATCACTTATTTCTGTTGAACGAGCCTGAGTAACAGTGTGGTTCAGTCCTGGGCCCATTTAAGACCACATTAATTCAATATTATATTTCCTGTCCCGGTCCCTTGTTAGTTTAAACTGTAACCCGTGTTAACTGAAAGAAATACATCACCAGCTTTGCTTCGTACACTTTATCATCAGCATCTCAGTTTATTTTGCACAGGGGTTGGTGGGTGCCTGGAACAGGCGGACAGGGGGGGAAGCTGGGGTTTAAGAGGCTTTTAGATAGGAACAGGGACATGCAGGGAGTGGAGGGATATGGATTATATTTAGGCAGAGGAGATTAGTTTATTCTGGCCTCGTGGACATTGGCGGCTGAAGGGCCTGTACCCGTGCTGTGCTTTCCTGAGAAGGAGAAACAAGCAGATGCTGGCTTACAAGAAAGGACGCCAAGTGCTGGAGTAACTCAGCGGGTCAGGCGTTTGTCCATTTTCCAAGAGAATATGGATAGTTGACATTTTGGGTTGGGACTCTTCTTCAGACTGATCTCAGGGAGGAAATTTCTTATATTTAGTTTGGGGCAAACTTTCTGCGTATTGGTGGACTTTTCTAAACTATGATATTGTAACGAGAATGGTGCATATCTGGAAGGCTTTGTTTTTTAGCTTAGAGATACAGCACGGACACGCGCCCTTCGGCCCACCGAGTCCACACCAACCAACGATCCCCACATACTAACACACTATCCTACACACACTAGGGCCAATTTTACATTTTTACCAAAGCAAATATCTGGCAAACATGTACGTCTTTGGAGTGTGGGAGGAAACCGAAGATCTCGGTGAAAACCCACGCCGGTCACGGGGAGAACGTACAAATGAACATACTCCGTAATAATAATAATAATGGACGGGATTTATATAGCGCCTTTCTAATACTCAAGGCGCTTTACATCGCATTATTCATTCACTCCTCAGTCACACTCGGTGGTGGTAAGCTACTTCTGTAGCCACAGCTGCCCTGGGGCAGACTGACGGAAGCGTGGCTGCCAATCTGCGCCTACGGCCCCTCCGACCACCACCAATCACTCACACACATTCACACACAGGCAAAGGTGGGTGAAGTGTCTTGCCCAAGGACACAACGACAGTATGCACTCCAAGCGGGATTCGAACCGGCTACCTTCCGGTTGCCAGCCGAACACTTAGCCCATTGTGCCATCTGTCGTCCCGTCGTACAGACAAGCACCCGCGGTCAGGATCTGAGCCCTGGTCTCTGGCGCTGTAAGGCAGCAGCCCTACCGCTACGCCACCGTGTCGCCCTATGTTTTAGAACATACAACATATCCTATGTTTTAAGGAACATATAAACAAGGTGTTGGCAGAGGAGGTGGTGGAGGTAGATACAATGACAAAGTTTGCAGGGGTCTTGGATAGGTGCATCTTGATCAGCTCAGACATTGTGGGCTGAAGGGCCTGTTCCTGTGTTGTACTTTTGTATGTTCAATTATTCAAGTGAACAACATTCAACACATATAAATGAAATGAATTTAGGTGAAATGGGCAGATAAGTTTAACTTTAGTTTAAAAATACAGGATGGAAACAGGCCCTTCAGCCCACCGAGCCCGTGCCAAACAATGACCACCTTTATTAGTCTACGGACAACTCCATCGCAGGTGACAGACTACTGACCGACATCCACTATAAACCCACTGACTCCCATGGCTATCTGGACTTCACTTCTTCCCACCCTGCTTCCTGTAAGGACTCCATCCCCTACTCCCAATTCCTCCGTCTACGCTGCATCTGCTCCCAGGATGAGGTGTTCCACACCAGGGCATTGCAAATGTCCTCATTCTTCAGGGAACGGAGGTTCCCCTCTTCGACTATAAATGAGGCTCTCACCAGGGTCTCGCCTATACCCCATAACTCTGCTCTCACTCCCCATCCCCCCACTCGTAACAAGGGCAGAGTCCCCCCTGTCCTCACCTTCAACAAATAATCCTCTGACATTTTTGCCACCTCCAAAGGGATCCCACCACTGGCCACATCTTCCCATCTCCTCCCCTGTCTGCTTCCCGCAGAGACCGCTCCCTCCGTAGCGTCCTGGTCAATTTGTCCCTTCCCTCCCGTACCACCTCGTCTCCTGACACTTTCCCTTGCAACCGCAGGAAATGCTACACTTGTCGCTTTACATCCCCCCTTGACTCCATTCAAGGACCCAAGCAGTCTTTCCAGGTGCAGCAGAGGTTCACCTGCACCTCCTCCAACCTCATCTATTGCATCCGCTGCTCTAGATGTCAGTTGCTCTACATCGGTGAGATCAAGCGTAGGCTTGGCGATCGCTTCGCCCAACACCTCCGCTCGGTCCGCAATAACCAACCTGATCTCCTGGTGGCTCAGCACTTCAACTCCCCCTCCCATTCCGAATCCGACCTTTCTGTCCTGGGCCTCCTCCATGGCCAGAGTGAGGACCACCGTAAATTGGAGGAGCAGCACCTCATATTTCGCTTGGGCAGTTTATACCCCAGCGGTATGAACATTGACTTCTCTAATTTCAGGTAGTCCCTGCTTTCTCCTCCCCTTCCCAGCTATCCCTCAGCCCACTGTCTCCGCATCTTCCTTTCTTCTTCCCGCCCTCCCCCCATCAGTCTGAAGAAGGGTCTCGACCCGAAACGTTGCCTATTTCCTTCGCTCCATAGATGCTGCCTCACCCGCTGAGTTTCTCCAGCATTTTTGTCTACCTTTGTCACCCTTACACTAGATCTGCGCTACATACCAGGGGCAATTTACAGAGGGCCAATTAACCTGCAAACCTGCACGTCTTTGGAATGTGGGAGGAAACCGGAGCACCCAGGAAAAACCCACGCAGTCACGGGGAGAACGTGCAAACTATGCACAGACAGCATCTGCAGTCAGGATGGAACCCGGGTCTATGGCACTGTAAGGCAGCGACTGAACCTCTGTGCCACCGTGCCAGCCTGTGCTGTGACTTTATGTGTAGGAAAGAACTGCAGATGCTGGTTTAAATTGAAGGTAGACACAAATTGCTGGAGTAACTCAGTGGGACAGGCTGAAGAAAGGTCTCGACCCGAAACATCACCCATTCCTGTCTTTATGTTCTGTGTTCTAAGGAATATAAAGTGTTGCAAGAATACAATTCTCATGAGAGACACAAACAACTGCAGATGGTAAAATCTTGCATAGTCTACAAAGTGCTGGAGTAAATCAGAGAGTCAAGCGGTATCTGTAGAGGATATGACTAGGTGATGTTTTGGTTCGAGACCCGTCTCCAGACCCAAAACATCATCTGTTTATGACCTCCAGAGATGCTGCCTGACCTGCTGACTTACTCCAGCACTTTGTGCTCTGTGTACGATTCCTCTTGGTCCGCCATGACATTTAAATGTTTCACCTATTTTTGTTTTATTTGGGGCGTAACAAATGTCACAAGTCAAAAATAAAAAGATTATCATTGCAGCCGCCCTGGGGCGGACGAGAAATTCCTTCACTCAATTAACAATGGCAATCTTTAACGATTGTGGCTTTGAAGCAAATGCTTCAGTTTGGTCACGGGGGCGGGGAACCTCAGCGGCGTGCTGGTCTGATCGTGCACAAACTATCTGCACCTGGTAGAGCCACCGCCTCACAGCGCCAGGGGCCCCAAGTTCAATCCTGACCTCGGGCGCTGTCTGTGCCTGGAGTTTGCACGTTCTCCCCCGTGATCTGAATCTGAATCCGAATCTTTAGTCATAGGGTCGTTAAGCTGTGGAGCTCATTGCCAAAGAGGCCAAGTCAGTGGATATTTTTAAGGCAGAGATAGAGAAATTCTTGATTAGAACGGGTGTCAAGGGTTATGGGGAGAAGGCAGGAATTAGGAGGCAGAGATCAGCCATGATTGAATGCCGGAGATGGGCCGAATGGCCTAATTCTACTCCTATAACGTGTGAGCACGTGACCATGCGGGTTTCCTCCAGGTGCTCCGGTTTCCTCCCACATCCCAAAAATTGTGTATTCAACTCAATTCAACTCAATTCAACTCACCTGATTTCGACACTTTTTAACTTATCAGCCCAGGGCCCAGCTTTCTCCCCAAACCCTTCAAATTAATTCTCTTAAAATACTTCAGTTCTATCCGATCCAGTGGTACGGAGGGCACTGCACGGTTCAGTCACTGAGGAAGTGAGCAGGTTGGGGAAATTATATGGCATTAGGGTGGTGGATGACAGTAGGACATCTTCTGCTTCGGAGTTAAAGAAATTGGGTTTTAGAAATCCAGAATTCCTTCTGATGTTCAGCAGAATCTCCGTCCATGGGCCCAACGCTAGAAATAACAGATCGAAGTGGGTTCACCAAGCAACGTAGCAGCAGAAACATCATGCTTCTCACATGATGGGGTGCAGAGGCCGATTGAAAGGGTCAAGTGGATCAAGGTGGAAACAAGGAGCTGCAGATGCTGATTTCTGCCAAAGATAGACGCAAATTGCTGGACGCCACCAGGATTAACAAACTCATCGGGAAGACTGGCTCTGTCCTGGGGGTGGAGTTGGAGTTGGATTCATGGGAGATGGTCTTGGAGGGGAGGATGCTCCTCAAACTGCAGAGCATCCTGGACAATACAGCTCACCCCCTCCATGACACACTGGTCAACCTGAGGAGCACCTTCAGCAACAGACTGGTTCCACCAAGATGCAGCACTGAACGCCACAGGAGATCCTTCTTCCCTGAGGCTATCGAACTGGGCAACTCATCCCCTTTCTGTCGTAGGGTAGATTGGCTGACCCTCCCCCCTCCCCTACCCAACCCCCCTCCCCCCCCCCCCCCCCCCCTCCCCCCCCCCCCCCCCCCCCCCCCCCCGCCTAATCTTTGCACATCCCCAAACCTTTCCACTCATCACTTTAATTTCATGTATTATGTATTTTGTGTTTTTATGACTGTTGGCAGATCAATTTCCCTCCTGGGATAAATAAAGTTATATCGTATCGTATGGTATCGTATGGTATGGTATCGTAACTCAGCAGGTCAGGCGGCATCTCTGGAGAAAAAGGATGGGTGGCGTTTCTGGTCGGGACCTGTCTTCAAACTGAAAGTAGCTGGTGGAGCTGCTGCCTCACAGCGCCAGAGACTTGGGTTCGATCCTGACCTCGGCTGCTGTCTGCGCCTGTGTGTGGAGTTTGCGCGTTCTCCCCGTGACCGCATGAGTCTTCTCCGGGTGCTCTGCTTTCCTCCCACATCTCAAAGACGTGCGGGTTTGTTCTGTAAAGTTCCCCTAGCGTGCAGGGAGTGAATGGGGAAAATGGGATAGCACGGATCTATAGTGAACGGGTGCTCAATGGTCGGCCTGCACTCGGTGGGCCGAAGGGCCTGTTTCCAAGCTGTATGGGAGCCATAGATTGGATTACTCATTCGGAACCCCCAGGGTGGAAATATGAAATACTAGAGGGCTTAGCTTTAAGATGAGAGGGGCGAAGTTTCCACACTGTATCTTCCAATCAATCAATCAATCAATCAATCAATCAATCAATCAATCAATCAATCAATCAATCAATAATGAAGTTTGGAAGATAGACACAAAATGCCGGAGTAACTCAGCGGGACAGGCAGCATCTCTGGAGAGAAGGAATGGGTGACGTTTCGGGTCAAGAGAAAGGAGAGAGGGAAACCAGAGATATTGTACAGAGCCCTAGTGAGACCACACCTGGAGTATTGTGTGCAGTTTTGGTCCCCTAATTTGAGGGACATTCTTGCTATTGAGGGAGTGCAGCGTAGGTTTACAAGGGGTGGCGGGACTGTCATGTGCTGAGAGAATAGAGCAGCTGGGCTTGTGCACTCTGGAGTTTAGAAGGATGAGAGGCAATCTCATTGAAACATATAAGATTGTTAAGGGTTTGGACACGCTAGAGGCAGGAAACATGTTCCCGATGTTGGGGGAGTCCAGAACCAGGGGCCACAGTTTAAGAATAAGGAATAAGCCATTTAGAACGGAGACGAGGAAACACTTTTTTCTCACAGAGAGCGGTGAGTCTGTGGAATTCTCTGCCTCAGGTGGTGGCAGGTTCTCTGGATGCTTTCAAGAGAGAGCTAGATAGGGCTCTTAAAAATAGCGGAGTCATGGGATATGGGGAGAAGGCAGGAACGGGGTACTGATTGGGGATGATCAGCCATGATCACATTGAATGGCGGTGCTGGCCCGAAGGGCCGAATGGCCTACTCCTGCACCTATTGTCTATATGGAAGAGTGAAAACGACAGATCAAAGCAGATGATGATGAAGGAAATGTAGGATGGTTCATTGTTGGCTGAGGAGAAGTTGACAACGGGGCATGCAACCAGTAAAATGAATCAGGAGGACAGTGAAACTAGTTGGAGAACTAGGGTGGGGGTCGGGGGGGGGGGGACGGTGAGAGAGAGATACTTGGAGTTAGAGAACTCAATGGTCATAGCGCAGGGTTGTAAGCTGCCCAAGCGAAATATGAGGTGCTGTTCCTCCAATTTGGAGGAGGCCCAGGACAGAAAGGTCCGTGAGGGAATGGGAGGGGGAGTTAAAGTGTTTGGCAACCGGGAGATCAGGTAGGCCTGGGTGGACTGAGAACAAGCTTGTTACTTCTATGAAGAGGATCTCCTTGTATTGGGGAAGAGTCGAATAGACCTGTTCCATTAAAACTAAGAGAGACTGCATGGAGAAGAGTAATCGTTGAGATGCCTTGTGTATCACACTGTTTTAAATTGGCTTTGTATTGCCTGTGATTATGTGTTTCTCTTTCCCTGTTGCTTCTGTCAAGGAAATTTGACAGAAAATTGCAGATTCATTTAATCGGCATTCAGGCAGAAACTCAATGTATAACAACAAAACAGCCTAATGCAGAGCATCAAACACCTTGTTGGAAGCATGGTTAAAATATATGCAAATAACAATAGACAATAGACAATAGACAATAGGTGCAGGAGTAGGCCATTCGGCCCTTCGAGCCAGCACCGCCATTCAATGTGATCATGGCTGATCATCCCCAGTCAATACCCCATTCCTTCCTTCTCCCCATATCCCCTGACTCCGCTATCTTTATCTAGCTCTCTCTTGAAAGTATCCAGAGAACCGGCCTCCACCGCCCTCTGAGCCAGAGAATTCCACAGACTCACAACTCTCTGTGAGAAAAAGTGTTTCCTTGTCTCCGTTCTAAATGGCTTACCCTTTATTCTTAAACTGTGGCCCCTGGTTCTGGACTCCCCCAACATCGGGAACATGTTTCCTGCCTCTAGCGTGTCCAAACCCTTAACAATCTTACATGTTTCAATGAGATATCCTCTCATCCTTCTAAACTCCAGAGAGTACAAGCCCAGCCGCTCCATTCTCTCAGCACATGACAGTCCTGCCATCCCGGGAATTAACCTTGTAAACCTACGCTGCACTCCCTCAATAGCAAGAATGTCCTTCCTCAAATTAGGAATAACAAATTAGAAAAACAAATAACAAAAAGAAATCAAGGAAATCCTGTTACCCCTGTCGTAAGCACTAAATAACTTGCATGTTTCTGGAGACTTTATTACCCGATAAAGTCACAAAACTTGTGTTCAAATCCATTGGGTTAAATTTAGTTTAGTTTAGTTTAGTTTAGTGATACAGTGTGGAAACAAGCCGATCGGCCTACAGAATCCTCTCCGACCAGTGATCCCCACACACAAACACCATCCCACGCACGAGGGCCAATTTACAATTTTTACCGAAGCCAATTAGCCTAGAAACCTGTACGCCTTTGGAGTGTGGAAGGAAACCCGAGCACCTGGGGAAAACCCACGCAGTCATGGGGAGAACGTACAAACTCATGTATTGCCTTCCCGCTGGCTGGTTAGCACGCTACAAAAGCTTTTCACTGCACTCCAGTACACGTGACAATAAATTAAACTCAAAGTTAACTCTGTACAGACAGTACCCGTAGTCAAGATCGAACCCGGGTCTCTGGCGCTGTGAGGCAGCAACTCTACCACTGTGCCACCCAAATGCTCAGTCAAAATGATCAGTCAAACCATAGCAAACAAACCAATACTGATTGCAATGACCGGAACAAGGTTTGAGAGCTTACCACACTAAATGTGTTTTAATTGCATTTTAGGCATTACTTTACACTAGGTCCCCATTCAATTATTCAGGACAATCTGAATTCTTGACTTGCATATTTCTCTTTTACTTTCATTCATAATAAAGCAGACTACGAGATGGAATGCTGGAGTAATGTTTGTGAAAGACACCTAAACATTAACTTGTATTATGTATCACCTCCAAGCTAGTGTGCAGCCCCAATCTTCCTACCTACCTCTTTGCAAACACAAAGTGTTGGAATAACTCAGCGGGTCGTGCAGCATCTCTGGAGAATGTGGACATATGAAGTTTCGGGTCAGGACCTTCCTTCACAAACGTCACCCCCATGATCTCGAGTGATGCTGCCTGACCCGCTGAGTTACTGCAGCACTTGCTGTCATTTTATTTGTTAACCAGCACCTACAGTCCCTTGTAGAAGCAAGGATCTGCAGATGCTGGCTTGCACGAAAGGATATAAAGTGCTGGAGTAACTCAGCAGGTCAGGCAGCATCAGAGAACACGGATAAGTGACATTTCGGGTCAGGGCCCTTCTTCAGACAGAAGAAGTTTCAATAATTGTCCCGATCTGAAACGTCGCCTATTCATGTTCTCCAGAGATGTTCCCTGACTCGCTAGGGTACTCCAGCACTTTGTGTCTTTTTTTAATCTGCAGTTCGTTGTTTCTCCTTGTGTCTCCACCTCATTGCAGACATTGGACATTTTCTCTGGAACTGTACAGCTAAAATTCCTGAAATTATATCCTGCACTCTGGTATTTTTCCCTTTGCTCTACCTATTGGACTTGTATCTCTGAATGTTTTTCAGTGGAGAGATACAACACGGCAACAGGCCCTTCGGCCCATCGAGTCCACGCCAACCAACAATCCCTGCACACTAACACTGTGCTACACAAAACACTAGGGACATTTACAATTTTTTAACAAAACCAATAAACCTTACAACCTTTTGTACATCTTTGGAGATGTGGGAGGAAACCAGAGCACCCAGAAGAAACCCACGCGGTCACAGGGAGAACATGCAAACTCCACACAGACAGCACCCGAGGTCAGGATCGAACCCGGGTCTCTGGCATGTAAGGAGGCAACTCGACCGCTGTGCTTCTTTGCCATCTATCATCTCCGTACATCTGGCAATACTATAACAATAATAACCAACAACTTAAATTAGCTGAATAATTCAGTGGGTCAGGTATCAGCTCTGGGAGACATGGATAGGTGATGTTTCAGGTTGAGACACTTCAATAATAAGGTGCCATAACATACCCAGGAATAACTCTGAAATAAAAATGACACTAAGCCTGACAAAGGGTGGCATGGTGGAATTGTGCCAGTGACGCAGGTTCGAACCTGACTACGGGTGCTCTCTGTGCGGAGTTTGCAGTTCTCCCCGTGACTTGTGTGCCTTTTCCCGGGTGCTCCAGTTTCCTCCCACACGCCAAAGGTTTGTAGGTTGAATTGTCCCCAGAGTGTAGGATAGTACAAGTGTACGGAGATCGCTGGTTGGCTAGGACTCGGTGGGCCAAAAGGGCCGGTTTCTTAAACTGAACTGAACCAAACTAACGAACCAGTGGGATAAATAACCAGCTGATGACACAACTGCCAAGAGTGAAGAGAAGGAAGTGAAGGATATAACGGATGCCAGACTCCCATGCACCCATTGGCACTAATTGAAGGTCACTGATGTACTATTATGAACATGGTGCCTTTTCAGCCAACTGCATACTGAGTGGGGTGATCTTATAGAGGTGTATAAGATCGTGAGGGAAATAGGGTGAATGCACAGTTTTTTAACCCAGAGTAGGGGAATGGAGGACCAGAGAGCATGGTTTAATGTGAGAGGGGAAAGATTTAATAGGAACCCGAGGGATGACTTTTTTACACAAAAGGTGGTGGGTGTATGGAACGAGCTGCCGGAGGAGGTAGTTGAGGCAGGTACTATCAAAATATTTAGACAGGTACATGGATAGGACAGGTTTAGAAGGATATGGGCCAAACACGGGCAGGTGGGACGAGTGTAGATGGGACATGTTGGTCAGTGAGGGCAAGTTGGGCGGCACGGTGGCGCAGCGGTAGAGTTGCTTCCTTACAGCACTTGCAGCACCAGAGACCCGGGTTCGATCCCGACTCTGGGTACTGTCTGTACAGAGTTTGTATGTTCTCCCTGTGACCGCGTGGATTATCTCCAAGATCTTCAGTTTCCTCCCACACTCCAAAGACAAACAAGTATGTAGGTTAATTGGCTTGGTATAAGTATAAATTGTCCCAAGTGTGTGTAGGATAGTGTTACTTTGCGGGGATCGCAGGTCGGTGTGGACTCAGTGGGCCGAAGGGCCTGTTTCCCTGCTGTATCTTTAAACTAAACTAAACTAAACTTATGAAAAAAACAAATTTGTGACGTTTCGGGTCGGAACCCTTCTTCAGACTCCATGAAGTGGGAGAGTCCTATTTCTCCAGAGATGCTGCCTGACCCGCTGAGTTACTCCAGCACATTGTGTCTATCTTCGGGACAAACCAGCATCTGCAGTTCCTTCCTGCAAGGGCTTTTTCTTTCATAGTCAAACCACACCTACATCTCATGATCACACATCATTCTTCCACAAACAAATAACATGACAAGTCGGTGCTTGCGGATTTTCAAGCAGTTTAGTCATTTTCAGCTGCATCAATAACATATTTTGCTGAAGTTTTCAATCAATGGTGGGAACTGGGCTCATAACATTTAAGCAAGATATTCCAGCCTCCATAGACTGACTCTCAGTCATTCTCCACCAAAAGTCATTTGGACAAGACAAGAGACAAGAGACAATAGACAATAGGTGCAGGAGTAGGCCATTTGGCCCTTCGAGCCAGCACTGCCATTCAATGTGATCATGGCTGATCATCCCCAATCAGTACCCCGTTCCTGCATTCTCCCCACATCCCCTGACTCCACTATTTTTAAGAGCCCTATCTAGCTCTCTCTTGAAAGCATCCAGAGAACCTGCCTCCACCGCCCTCTGAGGCAGAGAATTCCACAGACTCACCACTCTCCGTGAGAAAAAGTGTTTCCTCGTCTCCGTTCTAAGTGGCTTACTCCTTATTCTTAAACTGTGGCCCCTGGTTCTGGACTCCCCCAACATCGGGAACATGTTTCCTGCCTCTAGCGTGTCCAAGCCCTTAACAATCTTATATGTTTCAATGAGATCCCCTCTCATCACAGAAGACTTACAGAGCCTTAGATCCAAGTTAATCCCACAAGTTTTTAGAAACATATGGACAAGTAATTGAGCCAGCAAAGCACAAATGGTCATTGCATGGGTTAGCATAGATGTGGTGGCCGAAGGGCCTGGTTCTATGCTCCATAACTAGGTGGCTCAAGGGCCTGTCCCACTTGGTGATTTTTTTCGGCGAATGCCGGCATCATTGACCCACGCATCAGGTCACCGGAAAATTTGCGGCGGTCACGCGGCGTGATGACGTTTGACGCGCGGTGTTTCTTCAAGGGTCGTAACGTTTTTTTTGTCACCGCTGGATTTTGAAATGTTCGAAATCTGTTGGCGACACTGATATGATGCCGGCAATCGGGGAAAAAATCGCCAAGTTGGACAAGCCCTTTAGAGTCATAGAGTCATGGTGATACAGTGAGAAAACTGGCCCTTCGGCCCAACTTGCCCACATAGGCCAACATGTCCCAGCTACACTAGTCCCATCTGCTTGGTCTTGGTTGTATCCTTCCAAACTTGTCCTATCCATGTACCTGTCCATTTCTTAAACGTTGGGATAGTCCCTGCCTCAACTACCCCCTGTGGCAGCTTGTTCCATACACCCACCACCTTTTGGATGAAAAAGTTACCCCTCGGATTCCTATTGAATCTTTTCCCCTTCACCTTGAATCTATGTCCTCTGGTCCTCGATTCCCCTACTCTGGGCAAGGGATTTTGTGCATCTACCTGTTTTATTCACCTCGTGATTTTGTGACATCCTTATTTAACAAGGTATGTTTGAATTTACCCACTCCCACAGTGGTGCAAATTACAGAGAGGTCAGGGTTAGGGTTACATTTATTACTGTCATGTGTACCGGGGTTGAGTGGAAAAGCTTTGTTTTGCATGCTAAGCAAAAAGATCAGATAATGTCTGCTCCATTGTGAAATCTCCTCAAGGTAGGCCTACTTTGAAGAACTTCCCCTCCTCTCTCCAACGGAAGGAGTCTGAAGAAGGGTCCCGATCCAAAACGTCACCCACTCTTTTTCTCCAGAGATGCAGCCTGTCTCCGCTGAGTTACTCCAGCATTTTGTGTCCATCTTCGGTTTAAACCAACATCTGCAGTTCCTTCCCACACTATTCATCAACTCAGTCAGGTTCCATTCCCATCCAAACTCCAAACTAATGGCCAGTTGGATGAGTTGTGTTTTTCTAACACCCTTCCTATCCCCTAGTTCAGTGTTTCCCAAAGTGGGGTACGCGTACTCCCAGAGGTACGCGAAAGGTCTTCAGGCGGTACGCGGCAATTTTCAGTTATGTACTACTGAAACATAGATCCATTATTAGAAAAAATTACTGTGGTCACAAATTATTTTATACAGATATATTTGCAAATAAATTATATATTTCGTATGAATTCTCCTACTCAAGTTGTGATAGCTGCTGCATTTGGGTAATTTGCAGACTCCCACACGACACCTCGTAAATTTTCGTTCAGCCTCACTTGCCCAAATGGTTTGCACTTCATGTACGTCATTGACTTAAGGGCCTGTCCCACTTTCACGACCTAATTCACGACCTCTGCCCAGTTTGCCCTTGACTCATACTCGCAGCGTGGTCGTCACCAAAGATCTTATAGCGGAGCAAGATGGGTTACTCTCACGTAAATGTGTAGTACGTTCATGGGCGGATTCATGGGCGATTTTATGACTCATTTTAGCAACCTGCCCCCGCCATCTTGTTCCGCCATCTTGTTCCGCCATTTTGCTCCGCTCTCTTGCTTCCGGCCAAAGATTGGATCCGCAGCGGGGAGAAGGAGTGCGGGGCCCGGGGCAGCGGGGAGAGAGAGTGCGGGGCAGCGGGGAGAAGGAGTGCGCGGCCCGGGGCAGCGGGGAGAAGGAGTGCGCGGCAGCAGGGAGAGAGAGTGCGGGGCAGCGGGGAGGAGTGCGCGTCGTCACGAGGTTGTAGGTAGGTGGTCGGAGGTCGTGATGCTAGTCGTAGGTACTCGTGGCATCAAGTAGGTCGGGGCGTTTTTTCTAGCATGATGAAAAATGTCCACGAGTAAAACAGGTCGTGAATTTGGTCATGAAAGTGGGACAGGCCCTTAAGAAAGAGTAATCATATGGTCGTGGGTAAATGCCTTTCTAGCCCTTAAATTCTCAATTATGGATCATTGGGTAAAAATTGGGTGTATGAAACGCACAGACGAGAGCAATAAGGAAGATAGAAGTAGCCGCGAACAACGAGAAAACATCGGTATATCTGGACCATACGGATGTAATGAAACTGAGAAGGGGTGCCACCTGACATCGCTAAAGGACCAACTAAGATGGGCAAAGAAACTTCGTAAGTCCGATGTGTAATGAGGGGTACAAGATGCTTACGAAAATTTACGAAGGTATACACAGGTATCAAAACTTTGGGAATCGCTGCCCTAGTTATTCAAAATACCTCAAACAATAAATGGTGTTGAAGTGTCAATACTGTGAGGGTGGCAGGAAATGGAACAATTAATGTGCACCTAGCAAAGCTTGTGAGAAATATTTTTTAATTTTCTGGGTGCTAGTTGAGAGTCAAGTTTAGTTTTAGCTTTGGTCAGTGATACAGCATAGAAACAGGCCCTTCGGCCCACCGAGTCCACGCTGACCATCGATCAGCTGTTCGCACAAGTTCTATATTATCCCGCGTACCCATCCGTACCAGGGGCATCTTTTACAGAGGGCCAAGTAGGCTACAACTCCACTCATCTTTAGGATGTGGGGGGAAACCGGAGCACTCGGAGGAAACCCACGCGGTCACAGGAGAAAAACATGCAAACTCCGCGCAGACAGCACCCAAGGTCGGGATCGAACCAGGGTCTCTGTGAGGCAGCAGCTCTCTCAGTTGCGCCACCCTGCTGCCCTGTATGGGGCATTTTGGTTCAGCATAGATGAGGTGGGCCGAAAGGCCTGTGTGACTCCATGAACCTATCTGGTATTCTTCACATATAGCAGAGAAGCTCAGATTCTTATCCGCTAGACGTAAACAATAACTGGTATATGCTTCTCTTTTACATTCAAGATTCTTTTCCATTCTTCAGGCTAACAGTCTCTGTGCGGCACGGTGGCGGTAGAGCTACTGCCTTACAGCGCCAGAGACCCGGGTTCGATCCTGTCCGTACGGAGTTTGTACGTTCTCCCCGTGAACTGCGTGTGTTTTCACCGAGATCTTCGGTTTCCTCCCACACACTCCAAAGACGTACCGGTTTGTAGTTTAATCAGCTAGGTGTAATTGTATATTTGAAGGTACACAAAAATGCTGGAGAAACTCAGCGGGTGCAGCAGCATCTATGGAGCGAAGGAAAATGGCGACGTTTCCGGCCGAAACCCTTCTTCAGACTTCGGGTGTAATTGCAAATTGTCCCGAGTGTGCGTAGGATAGTGTTAGTGTGCGGGGATCGCCGGTCGGAGCGGGCGCAGTGGGCCGAAGGGCCTGTTTCCGTGCTATATCTCTAAACTAAACTAAACTAAACTAAAATAGCCTATCCCAAAAAATGAGTGCACCCTCAGTAGTGTGCTGGGATTCCGGGGAAGATTATCCTTCAAGCCTCTGCCTCAGAATTAGACCTGTGACCTACTGACTCAGTGGCAAAACTTTGAGCGGTGAGCCAAGAATGACAGCAGCTTCTGATTGACTTTTCTCCTTTCGTGAAGCCAGATACTGTTATTGTACTTGGAGATTTACACCACGGTGCTAATTAAACTAAAGTTGGCAGAGAAAAAATAGATCGGCATATGGCACTTAAAATGGCATGCCTCAGGTTTAGTTCGATGTGTGATTATTTGACATCCTTATACCACCATGCCTGCTGCCAAAACTAAATATCTTTGATTGTCCAAGAAAGATGATTGTTCTGAGCAGCTACACACTGACTAACAAAAATCGACAATTATTTTGTGATCTTCATCCCTGTCGATACAATCTTTATCCAAAACACGGATAAGTTACATCTGAATCAAAGAAGATCGACACAAAATGCTGGAGTAACCCAGCGGGATAGTCAGCATCTCTGGAGAGAAGGAATGGGTGACTTTTCAGGATGAGACCCTTCTTAGAATAGAATAGAATGCAATTTATTGTCATTCAAACCTAGGTTTGAACGAAATATCATTTCTACAGTTTTTTACATTACAAAACAATCCAAGACCCACACTTAACATAGTTTACATAAACATCCATCACAGTGAGTCTCCAACATCTCCTCACTGTGATGGAAGGCAAAGTCTTTATCTCTTCCCTTTGTTCCTTCTCCCGTGGTCCAGCAGTCCAACTGCAGTGTCGAGGCGAACTGGGGCTCCGATGTTAAAGCCCCCGGCGGGCGATGGTAAGTCCTGAGGCCGTTTAAGCCACGCCGGGCGATGTTAGGCCCCGGCTCCATGTCCTTAAACCCGCGATTCCAGCGGGAGAAGTCGCCGTTGCGGAGCTCGGAAAAGCGGTCTCCCACCAGGGACCTGCGAGCTCCCGATGTTCCCGTCCACCGGGTCTGCGGCCGGTGCCTCCGAACTCAAAAAGTCGGGTCGCAGCCGCACGCCACCACAGCTCTTCCCGCTCCGAAGTTGGCCATCTCCGTGATGTCAGTTCCGGAGGCTCTGCAACTGGAGCCCTCAGGTTAGTCCCGGCCGGAGGTCGCCGCCGGCTCCACGATGTTAGGCCCAACGACATCCGAGACCCGACAGGGAATAGTCGGGTCCCCGCACAGGGATGAGATTTAAAACGGTTTCCCCCACAGCCCCCCCACCACCCCCCACATATACACAGCTAAAAAAATTAATAAAAACTAACTCAAGACATACATTTAACAAGACACAAATAAAAAAAGACAGACGACTGTAGTCGAGCCGCTGCCGTTAGGCGCCACCACTCACACCATTATGTTTCTATGTTTCTCCTCTGGCAGACCCATTCCTTCTATCCAGAGATGCTGCCTGACCCACTGAGTTACTCCAGCATTTTGTGTCTATCTACAGTTTATTGAATGCAACATCTCCAAGTTTGCGGGTGACACGAAGCTGGGGGGCAGTGTTAGCTGTGAGGAGGATGCTAGGAGGCTGCAAGGTGACTTGGATAGGCTGTGTGAGTGGGCAAATGCATGGCAGATGCAGTATAATGTGGATAAATGTGAGGTTATCCACTTTGGTGGCGAAAACAGGAAAGTAGACTATTATCTGAATGGTGACCGATTAGGAAAACGAGACCTGGGTGTCATGGTACACCAGTCATTGAAAGTAGGCATGCAGGTGCAGCAGGCAATGAAGAAAGCGAATGGTATGTTAGCATTCATAGCAAAAGGATTTGAGTATAGGAGCAGGGAGGTTCTACTGCAGTTGTACAGGGTCTTGGTGAGACCACACCTGGAGTATTGCGTACAGTTTTGGTCTCCTAATCTGGTGAAAGACATTCTTGCCATAGAGGGAGTACAGAGAAGGTTCACCAGACTGATTCCTGGGATGTCAGGATTTTCATATGAAGAAAGACTGGATAGACTCGGCTTGTACTCGCTAGAATTTAGAAGATTGAGGGGGGATCTTATAGAAACTTACAAAATTCTTAAGGGGTTGGACAGGCTAGATGTAGGAAGATTGTTCCCGATGTTGGGGAAGTCCAGAACAAGGGGTCACAGTTTAAGGATAAGGGGGAAATCTTTTAGGACCGAGATGAGGAAAACATTTTTCACACAGAGAGTGGTGAATCTGTGGAATTCTCTGCCACAGAGGGTAGTCGAGGCCAGTTCATTGGCTATATTTAAGAGGGAGTTAGATGTGGCCCTTGTGGCTAAAGGGATCAGGGGGTATGGAGAGAAGGCAGGTACAGGATACTGAGTTGGATGATCAGCCATGATCATATTGAATGGCGGTGCAGGCTCGAAAGGCCGAATGGCCTACTCCTGCACCTATTTTCTATGTTTCTATGTTTCTCTTCTGGCAGGCAGCTTGTTCCATACACCCACCACCCTTTGTGTGAACAAGGTTACGCCTCAGATTCCCATTAAATCGTATCACCCTTCACCTTAAACCTATGCCCTCTGGTCCTCGATTCATCTGCTGTGCAAGAGACTCTCTGCATCTACCCGATCTATTCCTCTCCTGTCCTGTCCTGAAGCATTCAAATTTATTTTACAGGAGCAAGTTGTACGGTTAACGGCATGAGCCTTAATAGTGTTGATGTACAGAGGGCTATGCTGTGCTGTTCAATGTTCTGTAGACACATGCACACACTGCACACACTGCACACACATACTAAAGATGGGACACAAAGTTCAGGAGTAGTATAGTATAGTATAGTATAGTATAGTATAGTATAGTATAGTATAGTATAGTATAGTATAGTATAGTATATCTTTATTGTCATTTTCCTGAGTACTCACATACCCAGAGGAAACAAAAACACGTTGCTCAACCAGTGTCCATTCAGTGTGCAGTAAAAAATAAATAGAAATAAAAATACATATATCATGAACAAATTAAACACTCTACTCTCTACTAAACATCAACAGGCGTTCCGATCGGCAGCGGCACGACAGTGGCTCTGTAACTCAGTAACTCAGCGGGACAGGCAGCATCTCTGGAGAAAGAAATGGGTGACGTTTCGTGTCGAGACCCTTCCTTATGCTCGGTCTGAAGAAGGGTCTCGACCCGAAACATCACCCATTCCTTCTCTCCAGAGATGCTGCCTGTCCCGCTGAGTTACTCTCCAGCTTTTTGGTTCTGTCTTCAGGGCAAACCAGCATCTGCGATTCCTTCCTACACATGCACGCACCTACAAGCACATGAGCGCGCACACACACACACACACGCTCGCACGCACACACAAGCAGACGCACATTCCTTGAGACCATTGTGCTTTGAAGTTTGCAATCTGTAATTAGTACAAGGACTGGGAGTGTCTGGGAATTGAAAAGGGATTTCTATTGTGTGAAAGGAACAGTGTGGTCATTGCTGCGATCCCATTGCCTTTAATCCTGAACAGGCAGAAACTAAATATGCTGATGTATAGTGTACTAATATAACGTCAATTTATTTCCTTGCTGAGTCGCAACCTCTTTCATTATTGATAGGGAGGCTGCCACACCAGCAACGTCTCGTCATGTTACGCTGTGGGAAGGAAAGGCAGAACGAAAGAATAAAAGGCTGAAAGGAACAAACAAAACAAGTAGGAACACCATGGGATGATCAGAGGTACAAAAGAGCAAGAATTAATTTATATAGCGCCTATCATGTTTTCAGGCCCGTGAAATACTTTCTGCAGAAAAATTGCTTCCCACTCTTGTGGAAAATTGTGTCATGCCCTCAACAAAAACTCAAAGGAGGACTTGTCACCCTTCATACAGCAGATCAAGAGGCAACTGCTTGGCTAAAGGACTTTGCATTCGCTAAATAAATAAATAAATAACTTCATAAGTGATAGGAGGAGATTTAAGCCATTCTGTCCATCAAGTCTACTCTGCCATTCGATCATGGCTGATTAATCTCTCCCTTCTCACCTCATTCTCCTGCCTTCCCCTCATAATCCCCTGACACCCATACTAATCAAGAATCTACCCTCCATAATGTTTGGGACAAAGACCCATCATTTATTTATTTGCCTCTGTACTCCACAATTTGAGATTTGTAATAGAAAAAAAATCACATGTGGTTAAAGTGCACATTGTCCGATGTTAATAAAGGCCATTTTTATACATTTTGATTTCATCATGTAGAAATTACAGCTGTGTTTATACATAGTCCCCCCATTTCAGGGCACTGCCTTAAAAATATCCATTGACTTGGCCTCCACAGCCTTTTGTGGGAATGAATTCCACAGATTCACCACCCTCTGTCGAAAGAAATTCCACCTCATCTCCTTCCTAAAGGAGCATTCTCGTAAACCTGTGGTTGTCTTTAGGTCTTTAGTTGTCTTTAGCTGCCTTTAGTTTGCCTTTATTTATTTTACCTCCCCCTGTCACAAGTCTCCTTCACCACCTACAGTGGTTCTATGGTCAAATTCTTTGAAGTGAATCCAAGTCGGTAAAATCTTACTATACAGAAGCTCATAAGTTCATAAGTGATAGGAGCAGAATTAGGCCATTCGGCCCATCAAGTCTACTCCGCCATTCAATCATGGCTGATCTATCTCTCCCTCCCAACCCCGTTCTCCTGCCTTCTCCTCATAACCCCTGACACCCGCACTAATCAAAAATCCATCTATCTCTGTCAGTCTGAAGAAGGGCCTCAACCTGAAACGTTGCCTATTCCTTCTCTCCATAAATGCTGCCTCACACGCTCAGTTCCTCCAGCATTTTCAAGCACAACCAAGAGTGCAAAGATTGTAATGTAAGAATAACAGATTACATTGATGTGGTGCATAAAAAGTCACCACATTTCCAACAACTTCTTAGTATTCTACAAGTTTCAAAGTTCCTAAAAATAAAGAGTCTAATCTTGACCTGAAACATATAAAGGCCCTGTCCCACGATGCGAGTTTACCCAAGAGCTCTCCCGAGTTTAAAAAAAAATCAAACTCGTGGTAAGTACGTAGAATGTACGTAGCGGGTACGTCGGAGCTCGTGGATGTCTCGTAGCGGCTCGTAATGCTAACGGCAGGTACTCGGGAAACGCGGAAACTTGTGAAGTTTTTTCAACAGTGTGAAAAATGTCCAAGAGTAACAAAATACTCGTGATGAAGTTCCACGAGTTTGATTCTTTTTTTAAACTCGGGTGAGCTCTTGGGTAAACTCGCTTCGTGGGACAGGGGCTTAATTCTGTTTCTGTTCCCAAAGATGCATGAGCACAAAAAAACACAAAGTGCTTCTTCTTCTTCTTGCGTATGGCGTGCACGGCCTAAAGTTGGAGGACAACTTGTTCTATTTGATCTTATTGGATTGTGCACGCCGGGTTGATTGCATTCGTCGAAACAGGTTGCAATCTCCCACCCAACACAAAGTGCTGGAGGAACTCAACGGGCCAGGCGGCATCTGTGGAGGGAAATGGACAGACAATATTTCAGGTTGGGACATCTTCTTCAGTGTCTGAAGATGCATGGCTGCTAAAGAGGCATCACTTCAGACCCTGAAGAAGAAGATGTCCCGATCTGAAACATTGCCTCATTACCAGAATGGTGCCTGGATTATGGGGTATTAGCTACAGGGAGAGGTTGCACAGATGGATTGTTTTCTCTGGAACACCAGAGGTTGTGGGGGGAATGTGATGGAAGCATTTAAAATTGTGAGAGGCATAGATAGGACAGACAGCCAGGACCTCTTTCCCAGGATGTAAAAATCAATGACTACAGGGCATAGCTAGATGCCCCCTGTCCCACTTTCCCGAGGTGCTCACAAATTCTCCCAGGTTTTCCCCTTGATTCAAACTCGGAGATGCCAGCCGTAGGTACTCGGGGCTATTTTTTTAAACTCGTGGACATTTTTCAACATGCTGAAAAAATGTCCCGACTTACCTGATGCCCCGAGTACATACGGCTGGCATTACGAGCCACTACGATATATCCACGGACTCGCTACGGACTCGCTACGGACTCGCTACGGACATTCTCCGAGTTTGAATCAAGGGGAAAACTCGGGAGAATTCGTGAGTAACTCAGGAAAGTGGGACATGGGCTTTAAGGTGAGGGGGGTAAAATTCAAAGGAGATATGTGGGGCAAGTTTTTTTACACAGTGGGTGGTGAGTACCTGGCATGTGCTGCTGGGGATGGTGATGCAGATACTATAGTGGCGTTTAAGAGACTTTAGGATAGGCACATGGATATGGAGGGATATGGATTATGTGCAGGCAGATAAGAGTTGATCTTGGCATTATGTCTGGCATGCACATTGTGAGCCGATGGGCATGTTCCTTTAGTTTAGATTAGTATAGGTTAGAGATACAGCGTGGAAACAGGCCCTTCGGCCCACCAAGTCCACGCCAACCAGAGATCCCCGTACACTAGCACTATCCTACACACACTAGGGACAATTTTTTCTACCAAAGCCAATTAGCCTACATACCTGCACGGCTTTTGGAAGGTGGGAGGAAACCAGAGCACCCGGAGAAAAATACACGCAGGTCACGGGGAGAACGTACAAACTCCGTACAGAGAGCGCCCGTGGTCAGGATCGAACCCGGGTCTCTGGCCCTGAAAGGCAGCAACTCTACCACTGCGCCACCATTCCCGTGCAGCAGCGTTCTATGTGCTATTTTCTCTAAACCCTGGGATTATTTTAAATTCACCTCAGAGATGTTGCCTGAGTCAATAACACGGTGTAATCCTCGACCACGATCCCTGTTGTCATGTAACTGTTACAATCTTGCTCCCTCACTGCCTTTGGCTATTGTATAATGTGCTTGAAAATACTTAAGCCTCTGAGAGAGAGCCTGTCCCTCACCCTGAGTAACACGGAGAAGGCAGACCATTAAAGGCTCATTGCCAGATGTTGTATTAGTAAGATTATCAGATATCATCCAGCGATATTCTCTCTGTGATAAGACTAAAAGCATCCTGCATGGTAATCTCCATATCAGCAGAGTGCTGCCTTTCCCAGGTTCCTGCAGCACGATATCAAACGCTGGACACCGCAAAGGTGATGATACCGATCCTTTCTCAGGCTGTGGTACTGAAGACTCTTGCTCCATTATCAGCAACTATTACTCCTCAATCCTCGCTGCCCCAGAATGCGGGCGGCATGCAGTGGCGCAGTGGGTATGCAGGAGGAGGCCATTCGGCCCTTCGAACCAGCACCGCCATTCAATGTGATCATGGCTGAACATCCACAATCAGTAACCCGTGCCTGCCTTCTCCCCATATTCCTTGATTCCGCTAGCCCCAAGAGCTCTATCTAATGCCCCTGTCCCACTTAGGAAACCTGAACGGAAACCTCTGGAGACTTTGCACCCCACCCAAGGTTTCCGTGCGGTTCCCGGCGGTTGCAGGTGGTTGCCGGAGGTTGCAGGTAGTGGAAGCAGGTAGGGAGACTGACAAAAACCTCCGGGATCCACCGGGAACCGCACGGAAACCTTGGGTGGGGCGCAAAGTCTCCAGATGTTTCCGTTCAGGTTTCCTAAGTGGGACAGGGGCATAACTCTCTTTTAAATTCATCCAATGAATTGGCCTCCACTGCCTTCTGTGGCAGAGAATTCCACAAATTCACAACTCTCTGGGTGAAATTTTTTTTTTCTCATCCCAGTTTTAAATGGCCTCCCCTTTATTCATAGACTGTGGCCCCTGGTTCTGGACTCGCCCAACATTGGGAACATTTTTCCTGCATTGTAGAGCTGCTGCCTCACCGCGCCAGATCGTGTGCGGGAGGGAACCGGCGGCAACCTGCAAACACGCACGTCTTTGGAATGTGGGAGGATACCAGAGAACCGGGAGGAAACCCACGTGGTCACAGTGAGAACTACGCTCACCAGACCGTTTCCTCACACATCCCAAAGACGTGCGGGTTTGTCGGTCAATTGGCCCTCTGTAAAATTGCCCCTCGTGTGTAGGGAGTGGATGCGTAAGTGGGATAACACAGAACTAGTGGTATACGGTGGATGTGGTATACTTGGACTTCCAAAAGGCTTTTGACAAGGTGCCACATAAGAGACTATTGCTAAAAATAAAAAATTATGGGATTGGGGGTAATATATTAGCATGGGTAGAGGATTGGCTAACAAATAGGAAGCAGAGAGTGGGGATAAATGGTTCATACTCGGGATGGCAACCGGTAACTAGCGGGGTTCCGCAAGGGTCGGTGCTGGGACCCCAGTTGTTCACAATTTATATAAATGATTTGGAGGAGGGAACCAAGTGTAATATATCAAAATTTGCGGACGATACAAAAATGGGAGGAAAAGTAGGGGATGAGGAGGATAGGAAGAGTCTGCAAAAGGATATAGATAAGCTAGGTGAGTGGGCAACAACTTGGCAGATGAAATTTAATACTAATAAATGTGAAGTCATTCACTTTGGGAAAAAAAAATGATAGGGCAAGTTATTTTCTAAATGAGGAGGAGCTGCGCTGTAATGCAACGCAAAGGGATCTAGGGGTATTAGTACATGAATCACTAAAAGTTAGTATGCAGGTGCAGCAAGCAATCAGGAAGGCCAATGGAGTTTTGGCCTTTATTGCTAGGGGGATTGAGTATAAAAACACGGAGGTCTTGCTGCAACTGTACACAGTATTAGTGAGACCACATTTGGAATACTGTGTACAGTTCTGGGGTCCATACTTAAGAAAGGATGTACTAGCCCTGGAGGCAGTGCAGCGAAGGTTTACAAGATTAATTCCTGCAATGAGGGGATTGACATATGAGGAAAGGTTAAGTAGGCTGGAACTCTACTCTTTGGAGTTTAGAAGAATGAGAGGCGATCTCATTGAAACATATAAGATCGTGAGGGGCCTTGATCGGGTGGATGCACCGAGGATGTTCCCAATGATCGGGGAAACTAGAACTAGGGGACATAGTTGCAGAATAAGGGGGGGCTCTTTTAAAACTGAGATGAGGAAGAACTTCTTCACCCAGAGGGTGGTTAATTTATGGAATTCACTGCCCCAGGGAGCAGTGGAAGCAGAAACGTTAAATATATTTAAGACTAAAATAGATGGTTTTTTAGCTGCCAAGGGGATAAGGGGCTACGGGGAGAGGGCAGGGATATGGACCTAGGTATGGTTAGTATAGTAAGACCTGAGTGATCTCCTGGACAAGTGTCGATCGCCTGGATTGGGGTCGGAGAGGAATTTCCCGGATTTTTTTCCCGAATTGGACCTGGGTTTTTATCCGGTTTTTTGCCTCCCCCAGGAGATCACGAGGTTCTTGGGGTGGAGAGGGGTGATAGCGGTATAAAGGGGAGGGTAGTGTCTTGTGTTCTGTGTCTTGTGTCTACTGTTTGTGGGTAAGTGTGTCTGTTTAGTGTTCAGCCATGAGCGAATGGCGGTGCGGGCTCGACGGACCTGGTGGTCTACTCTCGCACCTACTTTCTATGTTTCTATGTTAGTGTGAACGGGTGATCGATGGTTGGCGTGGACTCGGTGGGCCGAAGGGCCTGATTCCATGTTGTATCTTTCAATCAATCAATCAATGGGAGCTTGCTTCAATGAAGTTCACGCTATCATAAGGGTGGAGTGAGAATGACACTAGCTCTCCAACGTCTCCATACAAGTCCTGGATGACGTTCAGATTCTAGCTGATAAATTCATAAATTCTAGGCGCAGCATCAGGCCGTTCGGCCCATCAAGTCTACTCCACCATTCAGTCATGGCTGATCTATCTTTCCCTCTCAACCCCATTCTCCTGCCGTCTCCCCATAACCCTTGACACCCGTACTAATCAAGAATCTGTCAATCTCCACCTTAACAATATCCATTGACTTGACCTCCGCAGCCGTTTGTGGCAAGGAATTCCACAGATTCACCACCCTTTTACTGGCGAATTTCCTCCTCATCTCCTTTAGTTTAGTTCAGAGATATAGTGCGGAAATGGGCGCCTTCAGCGCAACAAGTTTGCAATGACCAGCGATCTCCGCGCACTAGCACCATCCTACTCACACCACGGACAATTTTTACAATTATACCAAGCCAATTAACCTACAAACCTGTACATATTTGAAGTGTGGGAGGAACCGGATGATCTCGGAGAAAACTCGCGCAGGTAACGGGGATAACGTACAAACTCCACACAGACTGCACCCATAGTCAGGATCGAACCTGGGACACTCGCAGCAACCCTACCGCTACGCCACCCTGCATCTCTTTCTAATGGTGCATCCTTTTTTTCCTGAGGGTAGAAACATCGTCTCCACATCCACCCTATCCAGGCTTTTCACTATTCCATAAGTTTCAATGAGGTCCCCCACTCATCCTTCTAAACTCCAGCTAGAACAGGCCCAGTGCCTTGAAACGCTCATCATATGTTAACCCACTCATTCCTGGGATCATTCTCGTAAACCTCCTCTGGAACCTCTCCAAAGGCCAGCACATCCTTCCTCAGATATGGGGCCCAAAACTGCTCACAATGCTCCTAAATGCGATTAGACCATTGTCTTGTACTCGGCTTGTACCCGCTAGAATTTAGAAGATTGAGGGGGCATCTTATAAAAACGTACAAAATTCTTAAGGGGTTGGACAGGCTAGATGCAGGAAGATTGTTCCCGATGTTGGGGAAGTCCAGAACAAGGGGTCACAGTTTAAGGATAAGGGGGAAATCTTTTAGGACTGAGATGAGAAAAACATTTTTCACACAGAGAGTGGTGAATCTCTGGAATTCTCTGCCACAGAAGGTAGTTGAGGCCAGTTCATTGGCTATATTTAAGAGGGAGTTAAGATGTGGCCCTTGTGGCTAAAGGGATCAGGGGGTATGGAGAGAAGGCAGGTATGGGGTACTGAGTTGGATGATAAGCCATGATCATATTGAATGGTGGTGCAGGCTCGAAGGGCCGAATGGCCTACTCCTGCATCTATTGTCTATGTTTCTATGTTTCTATGTTTATTATAGAGCCTCAGCGTTACATCCCTGTTTTTGTTTTCTAGCCCTCCATAAATAAGTGCTAGCATTTCATTCGCGTGTACGGGACAGCTTATGATGATCGCAACGTTACGTTTAGGCAAGGCAAGGCAAGAACCAGGCAATTAAACATGAGAGAACTTAAAAGTCAACCTTGACCCTCAGTGAAGTACTATTCCTGACTCACCCACCATTATGTTTGTTGGGTGGGAGGACATGGAAGTCACTATGCTAATCCTCTGAAGTGTATTTATTCTGATCCTTCTCTTCAGAATGATCCATTTCTCAAATCAAAGATTCAACTCGCCCGTGAATTTGTTTGTGGTTAGAAACATAGAAAATAGGTGCAGGAGTAGGCCATTCAGCCCTTCGAGCCAGCACCGCCATTCAATATGATCATGGCTGATCATCCAAAATCAGTACCCTATTCCTGCTTTCTCCCCATATCCCTTGATTCCTTTAGTCCTAAGAGCTAAATCTAACTATCTCTTGAATCGTACACCTCTATAAGATCACCAGGGTATAGAGTGCCAGCGTGATCAACCTCTCCGTATAGCTCAGGGTCTCGTCACACTCAAGAGGTTGAGTCAGTTTATCTTTCAAGATGAAAAAGCAGCAGAAGGAAGTGTGTTAGCAATGTGAGTTACAGCCTTTTCATATTGTGTACAGAACAGCCAGCAATCTGCCATCAAACAACACAGAAAGTCACACACAGCGTGTGAGTTGAGTGCCTTCGGTTTCACCTTTCTTCATTTTATTTGGCTATATTTGAGTCACAGAATTACACAACGCAAAGAGAGACCATTCAGCCCATTGTTACGATGCTAGACCGCGAAAGAGCTGCCCTATCAGTGGACACGGGATTATCACAAGGACGTTGCCAGGACTCGAGGGCCTGAACTTCAGGGAGAGGTTGAGAAGGCTAAAGAGCCTGTCCCACTTTCAATTCAAAACCTCTGCTGAGTTTAAAGGACCTAAAAAAAAAATCAAGAACATGGTCATCTACGAACACCTACGACCTTCCACGACTATGTTCACGAACTCCTACGAGTACGTCCACGAATTCCCACGACTATTTCGATTCCCTCCTCACGAGTAAAAGTTGCAATTTCTTTCATCCTGATCATTTTTTTACTCGTGGACATTTTTTATCGGGCTGGAAAAAACGTCCCGACTTACCTGATGCCACGAGTACCTACGGCTGGCATAACGAGCCGCTACGATGTATCTACAAACTCCTACGACCTCATACGGCCTCGTTATGAACATTCTGCAAGTTTGAATCAAGGGGAAAACTCTGGAGAACTCGTGAATAACTTGTGAAAGTGGGACAGGCCCTTAAGACTTTCTATTCCCTGGAGCGCAGGAGGATGAGCACAGGTGTATAAGATCATGAGGGGAATAGGTAGAGTAAATGCACAGTCTTTTACCCAGAGTAGGGGAATCAGAGGACGTAGGTTTAAGGTGAGAGTGATAAGATTTAATAGGAACTTGAGGGATGACTTTTTAACACAGAAGATGGTGGGTGTATTGAGTATAGGAGGATGAGGGATGATATTGTAGAGGTGTACAAAATAGATTTTTTTTTTTTTTTTAATTTTGTTTTCACCATAAGCCCCCGCCATCGCTTTCTGGAGTATCCATCTCTCTGGTTAACAAATGCTAGATTAGTGCAATCTTGCTTCACAAACATCTCGTATTGCACAATTTAATCAATTATATAAGGGCGAAACAGTGGCACAGCTGGCAGAGCTGCTGCCTCACAGCTTCAGAGACCCCCGGTTCGATCCTGACCTCGGGTGCTGTCTGTGTGTTGGAATTTGCATGCTCTACCTGTGACCGTGTGGGTTTCCTCCGGGTGCTCCGGTTTCCTCCCACATCCCAAAGAGGTATGTATTGGTAAGGTAACTGGACACTGCAAATTGTACCTAATTGGTAATTAGTGATAGAATCTGGGGAGTATTGATGAGGATTTTATTTTAATGCGGTTAGTCAAAGAGCGTAGAAACAGGACCCTCGGCCCAACTTGCCCTCACTGACCAACATGTCCCATCTACACTAGTCCCACCTGCCTGTGTTTGGCCCATATCCCTTTAAACTTATCCTATCCATATGCCTGTCTAAATGTTTCTTAAATGTTTCTTAAATGTGTTAAGGGGCTGTCCCACTTGGGCGACCTAATTGGCGAGTTTAGAAGAGTTTGAAAAAATGACTGTTGAAGACCTCCTTCGACTAGCTACGACTAACTTCGGGAAAATTGGACACCGAATAGTGGAGAGTGAAGACGACCTCCTTCGATCTTCTTCGACCTCCCTTCGACTATGATGAAGACTATCTTCGACTACCTTCGACTACCCTCGATTACCTATGACTAACATGCTGACCTACTACGACTAAACCTACGAGTAAAAAAAGTATCGATTTTTTCCATGGCCACCTTTTCCTACTTGCGGCCATTTTTTAACATATTGAAAAAAACGCCGCAACCCAGCTGAGGCCTCGAGTACGCGGAGACCACTCTCGAGCATGAAGAAGACCTCCTACGACCTCGTATCGACCATGCTGCGAGTATGAGTCGAGGGCAAACTCGCCAGAACTCGCAGATTATGTCGCCACAGTGGGACAGGCCTTTTAAACATAATTAAATCTTTCCCCCCTCCCACTGTAAACCTATGTCCTCTGGTTCTGGCTCGAAGGGCCGAATGGCCTCCTCCTGCACCTATTTTCTATGTTCACAATTCCCCAACTCTGGGCAAGAGACTCGGTGGGTTTATCCGATCTATTCCTCTCATGATTTTGTACACCTCTATAAGATCACCCCTAATCTTCCTGCGCTCCAAGGAATAGTCCTAGCCTGCTCAACCTCTCCTTATAGCTCAGACCCTCAGGTCCCGACAATATCCTCATAAATCTTCTCTGCCCCCTTTCCAGCTTGACAACTCCTTCCATGTAACATGGTGACCAAAATATAATGGCAGTACAATGGGTTAGCATGGCTTCAGTGGGCTGAAGGGTCTGTTCCCCTGCTGTATCATTTTGTCCCTAAATTCACCATGGCACATTTCCGTGGGTGGCAAGCAAAGGGCGGCACGGTGGCGCTGCGGTAGAGTTGCTGCCTTACAGTGTCAGAGACCTGGGTTCGATCCTGACTACAGGTGCTGTCTGTACGGAGTTTGTACGTTCTCCCCGCGACCTGCGTGTGTTTTTCTCCGAGAACTCCGGTTTCCTCCCACGCTACAAAGACGCACAGGTTTGTGGGTTACTTGGCTTGGTGTAAATGTAAAGAATTGTCCCTAGTGTGTGTAGGGTGGTGTAATGGGCCTGTCCCACTTTCACGACCTAATTCACGACCTCTGCCGAGTTTGCCCTTAATAATAATAATAATGGATGGGATTTATATAGCGCCTTTCTAATACTCAAGGCGCTTTACATCGCATTATTCATTCACTCCTCAGTCACACTCGGTGGTGGTAAGCTACTTCTGTAGCCACAGCTGCCCTGGGGCAGACTGACGGAAGCGTGGCTGCCAATCTGCGCCTACGGCCCCTCCGACCACCACCAATCACTCACACACATTCACACACAGGCAAAGGTGGGTGAAGTGTCTTGCCCAAGGACACAATGACAGTATGCACTCCAAGCGGGATTCGAACCGGCTACCTTCCGGTTGCCAGCCGAACACTTAGCCCATTGTGCCATCTGTCGTCCCTTGACTCATACTCGCAGCATGGTCGTCACGAGGTCGTAGGTAGGTCGTAGCAGGCCGTGATGCTAGTCGTAGGTACTCATGGCATCAAGTGGGTCGGGGCGTTTTTTTCTAGAATGATGAAAAATGTCCACGAGTAAAAAAGGTTGTGAATTAGGTGGTGAAAGTGGGACAGGCCCTTTAGTGTGCGGGGATGACTGGTCTGTGCGGACTCAGTGGGCCGAACGGGCTGTGTCTCTAAACTCAACTAAACTAAACAAAGGATTTTTATCGCGTTGCAATAGTTAAGTCCCAAGTTAGGAAGATGTTGCTTTAAATTTAAAGCCACACGTTCCAGCTTGAACTGTAGAAAGATGGGACCAGTGACAAGAGAATGGAGACGTACAAATCCGCGCCCTTAGCAGAAGATGATCTCCGATTATACTGTGAAAGGTGTACATGTTCATGAGAATGAATAGCTACAATAGCAGCCTAAGAAATAAAAACACTGGCAGGTGTGCACATCAATGGGATAAACTATATTAAGACACTGGTGTAATTACCAGAAATGAACGATTAAATAGGAGTAACTGCAAGATGATTATGAAACAAAATTTGTAGCTGTACCTGCTGTCTTGTAATAAACATGAAGACTGCAGCGTGCGGTAACATTCAGGTAGTAAATTCATCCTGAAAGACTCAATTGCCACTAAGGGCACTTTCTTGCCTAATAATGAACCAAAACTGGGAGAATAAATGAGCCATTCTTAATACTCCCATTGGAATTCAAAGATTTTCGCAATTACCTTAATAGACGGAAAGAAACGGCACAGATGCAAAAATACAACTCGAGGGCCTGAGCTAAAGGGAGAGGTTGGGCAGGCGAAGATTTTATTCCTTGGAGCGCAGGAGGATGAGGGGCGATCTTATAGAGGTGTACAAAATAATGAGAGGAATAGGATTGGGTAGATGCACAGAGCCTCTTGCCCAGAGTAGGAGAACTGAGAAGCAGAGGACATGCAGTAGGTTTAAGGTGAGGGGGAAGGGGGGGGGGGGGGGGGGGGGGGGAGGGAGGGAGGGAATTTAATATGTGGTAGAATTTTCATATAAAGGGTGGTGGGTGTAAGAAACGAGCTGTCGGAGGAGGTAGTTGAGGCAGGGACTATCGTAACATTTGGACCGGTGCATGGATAGGATAGGTTTAGAGGCATATGGGCAAAGTGCAGATCGGTGGGACCAGTGTAGATGGGGCATGTTGGACGGTGTGGGCAAGTTGGGCTGAAGGGCCTGTTTCCATGCTGTATGACTATGACAAAGCCTCGGATTGCACAGTTTCCTTTGTAGCCTCGGAGAGTCTCAAAGAAAATTTCCGATCCGAAAGGTCAATAGACAGTAGACAAAAGACAATAGGTGCAGAAGTAGGCCATTCGGCACTTCGAGCCAGCACCGCCATACAATGTGATCAAGGCTGATCATCCCCAATCAGTACCCCGTTCCTGCCTTCTCCCCATATCCCCTGACTCCGCTATTTTTAAGAGCCCTATCTAGCTCTCTCTTGAAAGCATCCAGAGAACTGGCCTCCACCGCCCTCTGAGGCGGAGAATTCCACAGACTCACCACTCTCTGTGAGAAAAAGTGTTTCCTCGTCTCCGTTCTAAATGGCTTACTCCTTATTCTTAAACTGTGGCCCCTGGTTCTGGACTCCCCCAACATCGGGAACATGTTTCCTGCCTCCTGCCTCATGTTCCTGATCTATTCCTTTTCTCCAGAGATGCTGCCTGACCCGCTGAGTTACTCCCGCACTTTGTGTCTAAGACGTGACCACTTTGTGCATTCAAAGGTCTTTTCTTCGATTGCTTTGCCCAGTAATTATTAACTTCTGGGGTGCGGGGAGAACTTGTGGGCGGAGAGGGTAGGGGTGGAGAGAATTATGCCCGATAGGTCAGGTGGGATTGGATCAAGTCATTTGGGGTAAAGTTTAATGTGGGGAATGGGTCGGTTGGAGATCTGTGAGGAAGGGGACAGATTGGGAGTGGGGAGAAATGGATTCTGCTTTTCAGTCCCATATACCTCAGCCCCATTGTACTCTCCACCCAAGTCCAAAGTCTTGCGCACATTATCTGGGCCGGAAGTGATACAGCAATACTTACAGAGTACTGCATACTCTAAACAGCCTTCTTTTTGCATTACCTAAAACATGAACTCTGTTCCTCTCTCCCCACAGATACGGCCTGATCTGCTGAGTTTAGATGTCTAGAGAAACAGATGTCTGAAGGCAGGGTCCGACTTGAAACGTCTCCCCTCCTTTTCTCCGTAGATGCTGCCTGACCCGCTGAGTTACTCCAGCACCTTGTGTCTATCTTGGATGGAAACAGGCTCTTTGGCCTACCAAGTCCACATCAATCATCGATCATACGTTCTATGTTATCCTATTTACACTCATGTCCTCCAGTATGATTGTAGTTTCTGTCTGGTAAGATTTGTACTGAATTTAGTTTAGTTTAGTTTAGAGATACAGCGTGGAAACAGGCCCTTCGGCCCACTGAGTCCATGCTCCGTACACCACAATGGACATTTTTATACCAAGCCAATTAACCTACAAACCTGTACGTTGTTAGAGTGTGGGAGGAAACCGAAGATCTTGGAGAAACCCCAAGCAGGTCAAGGGGAGAACGTACAAACACCGTACAGACAGCACCTGTGGTCAGGGTCGAACCCGGGTGCCTGGCGCTATGGGGCAGCAACTCTACCGCTGTGCCACCGAGCCGCCCATATCTACAAAAAAACTTCACTGCACCTTAGTACATAGGGTTGCCAACTGTCCCGCATTAGCCGGGACATCCCGTATATTGGGCTAAATTGGTTTGTCCCATATTTGACTGCTACTATTCGGGTCGAGGGGACTGTCGGGTCGGAGCGCAGAGTCCATCCCCGCCTCACCCATCCCGACCTAGCGCAGCCCATGGGGTGCAGCAGCAGCAGCGCCTCGCCCGTGACCCCGTCGGTCGGCAGCACGGCCAGCTGTCCGACCTTCGGACCTTCGCTTACCGCCGATACCCCCACCCCCCCTTCTCATGGCCGATCATCGGTTCATGAATTGGACGCGGCCCAGACCAAAACTCCTCAGCTGGCCCGCCGGCTGGGCTTTGCGTGCAGTCCAGCACCCGGGCCAACTCATCATTCACCCAGCCACGGCCGAGTCAGTCAACGAATTGCCGTCGGGAATTTGTCCCGTATTTTGACCATTTGTCCCTTATTTGGGATTGAGAAAGTTGGCCACCCTATTGGCACATGTCATAGTCATAGAGTGATACAGCGTGGAAACAGGCCCTTCGCCCCAACTTGACCACAATGGCCAACATGCTCCAGCTACACGAGTCCCACCTGCCCACGTTTGGTCCATATCCCTCCAAACCTGCCCTATCCATGTACCTGTGTAAATGTTTCTTAAACATTGGGATAGTCCCTGCCTCAACTACCTCCTCCGGCAGCTCGTTCCATACACCCACCAGCCTTGGTGTAAAAACATTACCTCCTCAGATCCCAAATAAATCTTTTCCCCTTCCCCTTAAACCTTTGTCCTCTGTTCCTCGATTCCCCTACTCTGGGCAAGCGACTACTCGATCCATTCCTCTCTTGTGACAATAAAGTACTGTTGAACCATCGAATCTTCTCTGCTCTGGAGGAAAGAAAATTATTCCTCCAGTCGCGGCTCGCAAGTAATGACTCCCGTCCAAGAACATGGCATCTGAAAGCTTCCTTTCAGCTGGGCAGGGAGAGGAGGGAAGCTGCTATTATTTTCTTTATTTTCCTGTCGTTCCCATGTAAACGTTCTACTGATTTGCAATTAGCAAATCATCGGCAGATCACTCCCGTCGAAAGCTTGCCTGTCCAAATGAATCAAACGTCAGCCTGTGATTTGCCAAAAGAGTCGACAAATTGCTGTTACTTCATAATTATAAGCAGAAATGGATATTGCAAAGAACACCAGCACTTTAACCATGCTCCTCTAATAATTCTAGTTGACAGATTAATTTTCAGTTTCCTCCATGTTTATATTTTCTACAATTAAAGACGTAGTTCAGCTCTTAATTGGGTTACTTAAGACTGGGTTTCAAGAGTACCACAAAACTGTGGCATATTCCTGTGTACGTCTTTCTCTTGCAAACACATATATACCAGAGAAATAACATCTGGTCTAAAACGGCAACGTTTAAAAAGGGGTGCTCAGTTCTTCAATTTAGACAGTGGACTCGTTTCATAAGATTTAGTTTGGCTTATTTTTGTTTTATCGGTAACCAAATAACTGATTTTCATATTTTAATCTTGTACAATTTCCTGAAGATTGTTTTTTATTTTGTTGGTGATACTTCTTGAAAGAACCTCGGCCAACATTAATGCTGGCGTGAAAGGGTCTTTTTAGTGTAATCCTGTCACCAGTGTTCGAATTAACAACCTCCACAAAACAGTCTCACCACTTAAACATCCAAAGTTGCGCGCCTGAGTTACAGGGAGAGGTGAGGCAGGCAAGAGTGTTACTCCTTGGAGCGCAGGAGACTGAGGGGTGATCGTAGAGAGGTGTATAAAATCCTGAGGGGAATAGATCGGTTCCCCGAATATTTTACCCGGGGAAAGGGAATCAGAAATATCATCTGGTTAAAACAACACGGTTTTAAAAAGGATGCTTAGTTCTTTAATTTGGACTGTGGACGTGCTTCATAAGATTTTAGTTTTGCTTGTTTGTGTTTATCGGTAACAAAATAACCGATTTTCTTATTTAATCTGGTACAATTTCTAACCTAAGCAGAGAAATACAATCTGGTTAAAACGACAGGGTTTAAAAAGGATGTTTACTTCACCCGAGGACACAGGTTTAAGGTGAGCGGGGGGAAATGTAATCAGAAACCGAGCGCGATTTTTCCACTCGGAGGGTGGCGGGTGTATGGAACGAGCTGTGGAGATAGGTACAGTATATAAGAAGATTCTTGGACAGGTACAATGGAGAGGGAAGGTTTATGGGCCAAATGCAGGTAAATGGGGCAAGCTTAGTTTGGGCATCTTGGTCGGCAACAACGAGTTGGGCCGAAGGGTCTGATCCCGTGCTATGTGACTTTCTGACTCTAAGTAGTGCTGAGTAAATCAATCCTCTCTATGACAGGGATATAACAGTAACTCTATGACAGCAACTCAATCATTGAGTTATAGAGATAGCGCACAGAAACAGCTTGCCCATGCCGACCAACATGCCCCATCTAAACTAGACCCACCTACCTGTGTTTGGCCAATATCCCTCTAAACCTTTCCTATCCATGTACCTGTCCAAATGTCTTTTAAATGTTGTCTTAGTACCTAACTGTCTCAGCGACCTCCTCTGGCAGCTTGTTCCATACACCCACCGCCTCTGTGTGAACAGGTTGCCCCTCAGATACCTATTAAATCTTTCCCCCTCTCACCTTAAACCCATGACCTCTGGTTCTTGACTCTGGGTAAAAGACTGTACATTATATTCAACCCAATTTATTCTCTTTGTGATCATATAAACCTCTGTAAGATCATCCTTGGCCTACCCAACCTTTCCGCAGAGCTCAGGCCCTCGATTTCAGGGAACATCCTCGTAAATCTTATCTGGACTCTTTCCAGCTTAATGGCGTCCTTCCGACAACAAGGTGACCAAAACTGAGCACAATACTCCAAATGCGGCCTCACCGACATCTTGTACAATTGCAACAAAGCATTGTGTGGAGGGACTAAAGCTAAGAATACATCCTTATCATGTGTTCCCGATCTCTCAATCTACCTTTTTAAGGCCCTAGCACTTTTTCTTTCATCTTCACTTTCTTGTTACTGTAACACTATATTCTACATGGTTATGAGTGCAAAAAAAAAAGCCACAAAATGCCGGAGTAACTCAGCGGGTCAGGCCCCGTCTCTGGAGAACATGGATAGGTGATGTTTCGGTTCGGGCCCCTGCTTCAGACTAATCGTAGTAGGGGAAATGAAAGAGGCAGGGGCGGGACAAAGTCTGGCATGAGAGTTGGGTAGACACAAAGTACTGGAGTAACTCAGCGGGTCAGACAGCATCTCCGCAGAACAAGGATGGATGACGTGTCAGGTCGGGACCCTTCTTCAGACGGAAAGTATCGGGGAGGGAACTGGAGGTAGGAAAAGGGCCCCGACCCGAAATGTCACCCATCCTTTTTCTCCAAAGATACTGCCTGACCTGCTGAACCACTCCAGCACTTTGTGTCTGTCTTTGATGTATACCAGCATCTGCAGTTCATTTCTACACAAGTGATAGGTGGATACAGGTGAGGGGAAGACAGAGGCCAGAGATGAAAAGACAACATGTGTGGGATAAGAAGATAATGAGAGAAGATGGGTGAAGATGTGAAGCCAGAGGAAGGAATACAGGTGGATAAAAAAGACACCAAATGCTGGAGGAACTCAGTGGCATCCCTGGAGAACATGGATAGGGGACATTTTTGGTCAGACCTGCATTCAGAAAAGGGTAGGTGTGTGACACTAATCCTATCCACAGGCACATTCAAGCCATCGTATATTGGGCTGTGCAATGAGAGCACTGAACTGCAAACTCCATCCAAATCTATACAGGATGTGTAAACCACACAAATCACTTTAAAGGCAGAAGAAGATCATTCCAGGTCATTTATTCGTTATAGGCCGTGAGTGTCACTAGCAATGCCAGCATTTATTCTTTCACCCTAATTGCCCCTAACGTGAGAGGAGAGGTGAGGGTCGACCACATTTCTCTCAGACCATGGACCAGACCAGACCAGATCAGATTAAGATGGCAGATTTATTCCCCAAGCAGCACGAGGCAACCAGATGGACTATTAACCACAATCCAGTAGTTTTCCTTGTTACTGCTACCAGCTTTGTGTTTTCATAAACTCCAGATTTATTTAATTGCTTGAACTTATATCCGCACAAGTCGCCGGGGTGGGATTCGAACTCGCGTCTCTGCAGCAACGACCCCTGGCTACTGATCCCGTAACGTAACCGCCGCCTTATCGCGCCCATATCTACCTGCCTGCAGAGTGATGGTAATGCACGCAGAAAGCAGAAGACTGGGAGCAACAGCCTTGCATCCAGATCACATTCTCTGCAAGAAAGGAGTGCCACACTAGTTACAATCTGCAGTAGAATCCCGTTTCACAAAATTAGGTTGACGTACCTCCACCCCGGCTGATCATCTGTTTCCACTTCAAGGAAGACGTTTGTAAAACTGTCCTTCTCTCCGTTTTACCAAGGTGGCATCCGTGGCCAGTAATGGTACCGTACACTGCTCATTGTTATTTATATATCGTACAGCCAATTCTTAAAATTAAACCTGTACACTTTACAGCACCAGTTTAAATGTTGCAAGCCCAATTAACTTTCCCTTTCCCATGAATAATAAAGTTCCACGCAGCAGTCTTGATTAGGAGATATGTGTGTGTGTTTAATGTAGGGATCACATGAAATAAAAAAGCCTTTGGGCTGAGTTCCAGTCCATAGACCGTAATCAAGTCTTAGTCAAAGTATAATTGTTTCACAAACAACATTCAGAAGCAGGGTCACGGGGTGAGGCAGGGTTGTATTCTTTCATATCTATAAACAGAATTATTGCCTTTTAATAGCTCCCAATCTTCTGACAGCATTTCGAGCATGGCTTTCTCTCTTAAATTGATTTTTTATTAACCCTACTGAACGCAGGTTACCTAATTAATTGAGCACTGTGTTGTAGCTGGGCAGGAACGTACAAATTAATCTTTATTAGTGGCCCATCAAGGAACTTGGCAGAGTCAATCTAAGCAAGGGAGAGAGGAATGTCGAACCCTAACTAGAATAACACAGTAACTAAGACGGTGTGTATATATTTAAAAAAAACCCAAAGGCCCGCGTGAAGAGACAAGAACCCCTTTCTCTGCTTTCACTAGGGCCATTATTCATTTCTGTCATTCAAACAAACAAACCATCGTGTTTCTTTCGGTTTCATGCGCGCCGTTAAAAATACCCCTTTGAAAGGTGCTTTTCATTTCATTCCCAGCTCCTGACTGACCATCAAAGAGGCCAGTCAGCCCATCGTGAGCCCTGCCAGCCGTTAATGTGTTAAACCCACCTTTCTCAGACTCCCAACCCTGTCCTGTGATGTTTTTAATTCCTTTCACCTGCCCATCTGTATCTTTTCCTCTTTTTTGGTTTGACTTTTTTTGTGTTTTTAGTTTAGTTTTTAATTTGGAGAGGCATCGCGTTGCGGCCCACCAAGCCAGCACCGACCAGTGATCCCCGCACACTTAACACTATCCTACACACACTAGGGACAATTTACACACACACCAAACCGATTAACCTACAAACCCGTATGTCTTTGGAGTGTGAGGGGAAACCGGAGATCCCGGAGAAAACCCACGCAGGTCACGGGGAGAACGTACACACTCCGTACAGACAGCACCCGTACTCAGGCAGTGAAGAAAGTGAATGGCATGTTGGCCTTCATAACAAGAGGAGTTGAGTATAGGAGCAAAGAGGTCCTTCTGAGTTGTACAGGGCCCTAGTGAGACCACACCTGGAGTATTGTGTGCAGTTTTGGTCTCCAAATTTGAGGAAGGACATTCGTGCTATTGAGGGAGCCCAGCGTAGGTTCACAAGGTTAATTCCCGGGATGGCGGGACTGTCATATGTTGATAAAATGGAGCGGCTGGGCTTGTAAACTCTGGAATTTAGAAGGATGAGAGGATATCTTGTTGAAACATATAAGATTATTAAGGGTTTGGACACGCCAGAGGCAGGAAACATTTTCCCGATGTTGGGGGAGTCCAGAACCAGGGGCCACAGTTTAAGAATAAGGAGTAAGCCATTTCGAACGGAGATGAGGAAATACTTTTTCACACAGAGTTGTGAGTCTGCGGAATTCTCAGAGGGTGGTGGAGGCCGGTTCTCTGTATACTTTCAAGAGAGAGCTAGATAGGGCTCTTAAAGATAGCGGAGTCAGGCGATATGGGGAGAAGGCAGGAACGGGGTACTGATTGGGGATGATCAGCCATGATCACATTGAATGGCGGTGCTGGCTCGAAGGGCCGAATGGCCTACTCCTGCACCTATTGTCTATTGTCACACTTTTGTCCTGCCCCGCCACCATAATCAGTCTGAAGAAGACTCCCGACCCAAAACGTCACCTATCCATGTTCTCCAGAGATGTTGTCTGACCAGACGAGTTACTCCAGCACTTTGTCTTTTTGTGGAAAAAAGCATCTGTATACCTTGCCTCTACATTGTTGGATTAACATTATTATGTCCACCATAAAGTTTCCAAAGGTGGATTTAGCAAGGTTCATCGTGCAAGAACTGCTATTGAGTGTGTGGTCGGTTATTGGTAGCTTATCTTGACATTCAATGACAAAGTCAGTTCATGGAAATAGGATCCCTCTGAATCATCCAAGAATATTTTTTTAGTTTAGTTTGGAGATACAGCGTGGAAAAAGGCCCTTTGGTCCACCAAGTCCACACCGACCAGCGATCCTCGCATATTAACACTATTATACACACACTAGGGGCAATTTTACATTTATACCAAGCTAATTAACCTACAAACCTGTACGTCTTTGGAGTGTGGGAGGAGACCGATGATCTTGGAGAAAACCCACGCAGGTCATGGGGGGAACGAACAAACTCCGTACAGACCCGTATGGGCCTGTCCCAGTTAGGCGATTTTTCAGGCGACTGCCAGTGACCTCCTTATGCAGGCGGGGGACAGGGCAAGCGGGGGGGAGCGCTGTCTGAGTGAAATTCACACGGTGCAAAGCCAATGTGATACAGACACACACCGCGATGAACAGGTGGCGCTGTAATTAAGACGTCTAAAGCACAGTGTACGGGAAGTCCTTTAAAAGGGGGGGGGGGGGGAGAGGTGGGAGAAGGGGGGAGTAGGAGTGGAGACAACTTTTAAGAAGCCAGAGATACACGGCTGTGAAGTTCGGCGGACATTTAACATTACCGGTCGGTTATCCTTGGTTCTGAAAACTACTGCTTCTGTTTTTTTTCTCCCATTGAGCCAATGAAATTCACCGGTCAGCACCGGCTACAACCTACGAGAACCTACGACCTCCTGGCGACAGCACGAGAATTACCGTTACTCTCCATGGCGGCTTCATTCTGGTCGCCGCTAACTTTTCAATGTGTTGCGGCGACCATAATGAGTCCACGACTAGTTCCCAGAATGGGGGAACTACTCACGACCATGAAGGCGACTCCCCGGCAACCACCCGCGAACATGTGGCAGCTGCATAGTCTCCTGCAGTCACCTAAAAAGTCGCCTAAGTGGGACAGGCCCATTGGTCTGGATTGAACCTGGGTCTCTGGCTCGGTAAGCGCTGTAAGGCAGCAACTCTACCGCTGCTCCACCACTTATGAACGTATGAACTTTAACAGGGCGGCACGTTGGCGTGACATTAGAGTTGCTGCCTAAAGGGCCTGTTCCACCTTCCCTAGTTATTCACGAATTCTCCCGAGTTTTCAAACTCGCAGAATGTTCGTAACAAGTCCTTAGGAGGCCGTAGGAGTCCGTGGATATATCGTAGCGGCTCGTTATGCGAGCCGTAGGTATTCGGGGCATCAGGTAAGTCGGGACGTTTTTTTGGCCTGATGAAAAATGTCCACGAGTAAAAAAATAGCCCCGAGTACCTACGGCTGGCGTAACGAGCCGCTACGATGTATCCATTCGTGAATAACTTGGGAAAGTGGGACAGGCCCTTTACTGTGCCAGAGACCCGGGTTCGATCCTGACTATGGGTGCCGCCTGTATGTAGGTATGTTGCAAAGCCTACCTGAAGCGTCTTTGAAAATCTGCCGCTGTGGGTGTGCGCGATTTTGGCGCCGTTTAGAGGGGGCGGGTTTAAAACGCGATTTTCTCTAGGCTGTTCAAATCGAAGATGTTCAGCCTAGTTAATTATTAACGAAAAATCGCTGGAACACCCCGTCGCAAAAGCTATTATTAGGTTTAAAGGCCTTGAATAATAGTTATAGTAGTTTAAAAATCAATCTTTAAACCCGCGACAGCCAGCAACCGCAGGGTCTCATAAAGCAAATATCAGAAGTTAGGTTGTATATTTTTACATTCAAAAGGGCTTCTAAAGATCCCTTTATACAAAATTTAATATTGCGAGTAGCTCAATTTGGGCCCATTATATCGCGCAGTGTTTTTCTCGGCATTTGAGGCACAAATCTACCGCAATGTGAACGTTCTAAACCAGCGCGTTCCACAGGGACCCACTGGAAAGCTGATTTAAATGGACATTTATTTACAGCAATTAAACACTGAATTCCTTCCATTTGGCCTATAAATTAATGTAAATGAGATTTAAAAATCATGTTTTGTTGTGAATTATTTGTGAATATTATTTGGACATTTAGGCTATTTAAAAATGTTAATCATTTATTAAGAAATGGATAGATGTTTAGATCTAGTAATTGAAGTCTGAAATTAGCTACAATTAGGTAACTAACTAATTATATGCTTTAATTTCAGGTCATCCAAGTAAGATTATTTTATATTTGTTTCAGAATGCTTCAATCTATGATAACTGAAAATTTCATTCAGTTTTCTTAATTTTTAAGAAAGTTATGGGCTTTTGACTGTTCACGATCACAACTTTTTTGTTATGTCCATAGAAAATCAATAGGGAACAAGATGCTCATTTCCGAGTATGAAAATGGCCATAACTTTTTAAATACTTGAGATATGAAAGTGAATTAGATGTCAAATTAAACTTATTTTTATGCTTTACCTGATGGGATAAATTACAGACTTGATTTTTAAAATCTCAAAATTTTGTAACATTGCTACTGTATGGTGTTTGTACGTTCTTCTTGTGACCGCCTGGGTTTTCTCCAGGTGCTCCGGTTTCCTCCCACATTCCGAAAGCGTGTGGTTTTTGGCAACCTAGGATAATTGGCATGGGGTAGAACAAGAGAACGGGGTGATTGGTGGTCGGCGTGGACTCGACGGGCCAAAGGGCCTGTTTCCACCGTATCACTAAAACTAAAAAACTAAAACGAAATCAAAGATAGATACAAAACGCTGGATAACTCAGTGGATCAGGCGGCATCTTTGGAGAAAAGGAATTGACGACATTTTGGGTCAGACTGAGAACTAAATCAACTAATAAACGGATCAGTCTGAAGAAGGGTCTCGACCCAAAACATCACCATTTCCCTTTTCTCCAGAGATGCTGCCTGTCCCGCTGAGTTACTCCAGCATTTTGTGCCTTTCTTCGGTTTAAAACAGCAATCTGCAGTTCCTTGCAGTACACTAATAAACTAAATGAATGTATTCGCTCTCTTTCACCGCCCTGCAACGTCCAGGGCTGCCCGTGGAGTCTAATATTGGCCTGAGTAGAGGGAAACATTTTGAAGGGCTTGAGGGAGCTCCCATTCTCATCACAGATGGTATGAACAGAAGCACAGGGAACATCTGTGCAGCTGAAGTCCACCAGCTGTTTCAGATGTCGAGGGAGAGAGGACATGAGAGCCGGTCCAAGGCAGCAGTCTGAAGGTCAAGAGAATCAAATGGGGCTCTGGGCATTCCTGATAACTCAGGCATGGCCATGTACAGAGGTCACGGTGGAAGCCAGGCCAATATACATCAGTTTAGTTTATCGTTTTTTATGTTTTCAGGAGAGAGTTAAGGGCCTGTCCCACTGTACGAGGTAATTCAAGAGTTCTCCCGAGTTTTCCCCTGATTCGAACTCGGAGAATGCCCGTAGCGGGTCCGTAGGAGTTTGTGGATGTCTCGTAGCGGTTCGTACGAGTAAAAAGTAACAATGATTTTTAATCACGAGTATTTTTATACTCGTGGACATTTTTCACAGTGTTGAAAAAACGTCACGAGTTTACCGGATGTCCCGAGTACCTACCATTACTCGTACGAGTGGAAGGAAACCAGAGCACCCGGGGGAAATCCACGTGGTTAAAGGGAGAACGTACACCTTACAGACAGCCCCCGTAGTCAGGATCGAACCCGTGTCTTTGGTGCTGTAAGGCAGCAACTCTTTCGTCGGGCCACCCTGCCGTCCTTCAGGGTATATTGACTGGTTTTATAATAACCTATAATAAGCTCTCAGGAAACGAAAGAGTTTACTAAGAGTGCTGGACAATGCTGGGTCCATCACGGGCACTGACCTCCCCAGCATCGAAGGGATCTTCAGAAGGCACTGCCTCAAACAGCAAGCCAGTATCATCAAGGACCCGCACCAGCCTGGCCACGCTCTCATTTCACTGCTACTCTCAGAGAAAAAAGGTACAGGAGTCTGTAAACTATGTATGACCGGCGGGTTCAAGAACAGCTTCTTCCCAACAATCATCAGGCTCGTGACCGCTACACAACACTAACCTCAACTATGAATTATGTACTGACTTTGGTAGGTCCGTGTACTACCTGTTGAGGCCAAGTCAATGGGTATTTTAAAAGCGGAGTTTGACAGATTCTTGATCAGTACGGGTGTCTTTGTGTAGGTTGTGGGGAGAAGGCAGGAGAATGGGGTCGAGAGAGATAGAGGAAACTGAAGGTCTCGGAGAAAACCCACGCAGGTCACGGGAAGGACGTGCAAACTCCGTACAGACAGCACCCGTAGTCGGAATGGAACCCGGGTCTCTGGCGCTGTGAGGCAGCAGCTCTACCGCTGCACCACCGTGCCGCACATTATTCGTAAACGATAGTGCTCAATATTCTTGGTGTGGTTTGTGTTAAGGGCAGGGAGAGGGGTGAAGGGTGGTGTTAGGGCGGAGGGAGTGGGGGGGGGGGGGGGGGGAGAGGTGGGAGGGTGTACAAGAAGAGGCATGACCATCACAAGATGTTCTTTGAGATAATGTAGTTGGGTGTGTGCTTAATCTGTGTGCGTGTGTGCCCCGCCAACGGCAGTCAAACTTGAATTCCTCTATGTGTGCTTGCTTTGTATATCTGCAAAATAACATTAACTTCCTTTACGTCGAGCCATCCGAATATAAAAGCAAGCATTCCAATAGCTTGTTTGATTATTTGCCCATACCTTTCCATGACATCTTAATGGTCCATGTATGCGGATCATTGCAGTATTGTTTCTCATGCCTCCCTCAGCCGAACAGGGCTTGTAAAAGACTTTATGTTTTGTGTGGTTCTTTGCCTTCTTAGTTGCCCCTAGCTTGACCGCTAACTTTTAGCCCCTTGTCGATATAAACAGGCTCAGTGTCACGCTAAATTCCTTTTGAACTGCCCTCTTTTTAACCCCTTCACGGACCCGTCCCAGTGTACAGTCACAGAGGCACAAGGAAGCGCAGATGCGAGAATCTCGAGCAAAACGCAAAGTGCTGGAGGAACTCAGCGGTGATGTTTCCACTAGTGGGAGAGTCTAGGACGAGAGGTCACAGCCTCAGAATTAAAGGACGCTGATTTAGGAAGGAGATGAGGAGGAATTTATTTTGTCAGAGGGTGGTGAATCTGTGGAATTCTTTGCCACAGAAAGCTGTGGAGGCCAAGTCAGTGGATATATTTAAGGCAGAGATAGATTCTTGATTAGTACGGGTGTCAGGAGTTATGGGGAGATATCAGGAGAATGTGGGTAGGAGGGAGAGATAGATCAGCCGTGATTGAATGGCGGAGTAGACTTGATGGGCCAAATGGCCTAATTCTGCTCTGAACACTTCTAATCTTATGATCTGTGGAGGGAATGGACAGGCAATGTTTCAGGTCAGGCCCCTTCTTCAGTCTGATTTGCTCATCCTGTTTTCATAGCGTTTTGCTCAAGATTCCAGCATCTGCAGTTCCTTGTGTCTCCGTCTCCTGATGTTGAACGTGACTTGGGCTAAGCCGAGGAGCTTAAAAACCTTCTCCCTTTTTCCACATTAAACTCAATCATACTATGAATGCTATTAATGTTACACACTGTTGGGCTGTTATTTCAATCTGCCTCATTATTTACCAACAAATCTAATATGACCTGTTTTACTTCACAGAATTTAAAGTCAAACTAAACAAACATACTAACTCAGTGGGAGATAAAAGGGTCTCAAATTAAATGGAGCCTTTTATATTGTTTTCCCTAAGCACTGCAAGCAAAAAGGGAAATTGGAACAAATTATGAATGTTTTTTTTGGAATGGAAAGAATTTAAACGTGATCATCTCAGCCACGAAGAAAGAGTCACTTCGTCCAACAAACTGATCCACATCAGTGAGACCAAGCGCAGGCTTGGCGATCGCTTCGCCCAACACCTCAGCTCGGTTCGCAATAACCAACCTGATCTCCCGGTGGCCCAGCACTTCAACTCCCCCTCCCGTTCCGAATCCGACCTTTCTGTCCTGGGCCTCCTCCATGGCCAGAGTGAGTCCCACCACAAATTGGAGGAGCAGCACCTCATATTTTGCTTGGGCAGTTTACACCACAGTGGTATGAACATTGACTTCTCCAATTTCAGGTAGTCCTTGCTTTCTCCCTCCTTCCCCTCCCCTTCCCAGCTCTCCCACAGCCCACTGTCTCCGCCTCTTCCTTTCTTCTCCCCACCCTCCCCCACCCCCACATCAGTCTGAAGAAGGGTCTCGGCCCGAAACGCCACCTATTCCTTCGTTCCATAGATGCTGCCTCACCCGCTGAGTTTCTCCAGCATTTTTGTCGACCTTCAATTTTTCCAACATCTGCAGTTCTTTCTTAAACACATAAAGAATCTTTAACATAAACAGAAATGCGATCTTACAGAAAATTGATATGAACCAAGTAGGAGGAATTAAAGCAGGCTTTTTTTCTTAATTGAAAGATCCAGCATGTTAACAGGCCCTTCGGCCCACACTGACCATCCATCACCGGTTTAACATTTCTGTATTATCCCACTTTCTCATCCACTCCCGACACACGATGGGGCAATTTACAGAGGGCTATTTAACCCACAGGCCCAGATGTGTTCAGGATGTGGGAGGAAACCGGAGCACCTGGAGGGAAACCCACCTGGTCATAGGGAGAACGAGCAAACTCCACACAGAGAGCACCCGAGGACAGGATCAAAGCCAGGTCCCTGGCGCTGTGAGGCAGCAACTCCAGTTTTAGTTTTAGAGATACAGCATTGGAACAGAGTCCCAGGTTCGATCCCGACCTCGGGTACCATCTGTGTGTGTGGAGTTTGCACGTTCTCTCTGTGACCGCGTAGGTTTCCCCCAGTTCCTCTCACGTCCCAAAGACTTGTGGGTTTGTAGGTTAATTGGCCTCTGCGGATTGCCCTTGGAGTGTCGGGAGTGGATGCGGAAGTGGGATTAACATTAGAACTAGTGTGTGAACGGGTGATCGATGGTCGGCGTGGACACGATGGGCCAAAGGGCCTGTTTGTTGCATCTCAAAACATAAAGAATTAGAGAGGAGAGATTTAGGAGTGAGCTTTAGCATGGAGGATGTTGGCGAGGTGAGGAAGGGTGAGGATAACGAGAGGTTTTCAACATATGTATTAGAAATTACAGTTTTAAGGAGGGTGCGGTGGATGAATGGGACCTTGTGTGAATAGCAAGAGAATGTCTCATTGAAATGTTCAAACTCGCAAAGAGTGGAAAATGGTACAAAATACGAATTAAAATACGTAAACCTAACTCTTATGAATGTTCCCATTCTGTTCTGAACTCCGTTGCTATTTATTTTATTCATTTTGAAGTACAGCATGGAAACAGGCCCTGTGGCCCACCGAGTCCACACCAACCATCCATCACCCGTTCATATTAGTTCTACGCTATCCCACTTTCTCTCTCATCCACTCCCGACACACTAGGGGCAATTAGCGGAAGCCGATGAACATACAAACCCGCACGTCTTTGGGATGCGGGAGAAAACTCACACAATCACGGGGTTAGGGTGCAAATGTATGCCATAGAAGGGTGTGGAGGCCAAGTCAATGGATATTTTTAACACGGAGATTCTTGATTATAAAGGTGTCATGGGGTTATGGGGAGAAGGCAGGAGTGGGGAAACACAGAGCAGCCATGATTGTATGGCGGAGTAGACTTGATGGGCCGAATGGCCCAATTATGCTCCGACCACTTATGGGCATTTGAACTTGTGGACTCCACACAGACAGCACCCGAGGTCGGGATGGAACCCGGGCCTCCGGCGCTGTGAGGCTGCACCTCGTACCCGGTGCTTCTGCACGACGGAGTAGTATTTCCCGTTCGCATGTGCGTTGCATTGAATGGGGGAATAAAGGGAAAGCGAAACAGGATCACATCAATGATCAAGCCGAGGCTGGCAGCAAGTACCACACCCGGCACTACTCACTTCAGAAGCAAAATGTGTGCTGAATCCAGCAACCTGTACAAGATCCAGTAGAAAATTACAAACAGCTGGAGATGACAGTTGTTTTAACAGCTGAGCTGACAGGATTAATTTAAATGCACTGAAATCAAAAGTAGATAACACCTGTTTAGTCTTGAAGGGGCATCCAGCGAGCTAGAGAGTGTTGCCGAGACTGTGTGCTTTCAGTGCCAGAATTACTGAGCGTCCCTCGGGCCCATGGACCTGGTGCCTCCAGTAACAGATGTTGAGTTTTAGGAGCCTGGTCACCATCTATCTCTGAACATCTGGCTCACATATGAGCCACTTCTCTCCGTAGCAGAGGTCCTAGCTATCCTAGTCACTGCAACATTTCAAAGCAACTTGCGTCGAATCCTCCTGGGCTGAATAATGCATTCTCTTTGTGTTTCTGCAGGCTGATGATCATTTCTCTTTAATATATCTTTTTTTTTTTACTTTGCATTTCTCGACACCGTGCCGAGACTTGCGTGAAGCGCTGCGTGCGCGTGCGACCGACACCTTTGCAAAACATTTTTCCAGCAGCTTCTCTCAAAGGCCCGTAACAAAAGGCCGTGAGCAGAGGAAGGCACCGGGAGATCAAAGGAGCAGCGTGTCCGTGGCAACTTTAACATTCCAAGGCGCTTCAGCGCCATCGAACCGCACAGAGGTTGCCGCCGGCTGGCGCCAGGAGATGGCGGGAGGATTACTATCGGTCAAAGGAGCAGCGCTTTCAGGAGTAGGACACAAAGAGACTGCAGATGCTGGAATCCCGAGCAAAAAAGCGCAGAGTGCTGGAGTACCTCAACTGGTCGGACATGCGTCACTGAAGGGCATGGTGATGGATAGGTGACAGACTGAAGATGGGACCTGACCCGAAACGTCGCCCGTCCACGTCCTCCGGAGACGCTGCCTGACCCGCCGAGTTACTCCAGCATACGACGTCAACGATAGAATGGTGCGGCACAAGAACAGGCCCTTCGGCCCTCAACGTTTGTGCTGAACCCAAGGCAAAGGCCAACCCTTATCTGCCTGCACAGAATCCATATCCTCCAAGAGACAGAGATATAGGTTTAAGGTGAGGGGGGGAAAATTTAATAGGAATCTGAGGGGTATTTTTTTCACACAAAGGGTGGTGGGTGTATGGAACGAGCTGCCGGAGGAGGTAGTTGAGGATGGGACTATCGCAACATTTAAGAAACAGTTACACGGGTACATGGATCAGACAGGTGGGACTAGCGTAGATGGGACATGCTTGTCAGCATGGGCAAGTTGGGCCAAAGGGCCTGTTTCCACGCTGTACAATTCTATGACTCTATATACCTACCCAAACGTATTTTAAATGTCACTTGTATCTGCCTCAACCACTGTTCCCGGCTGCATTGATTGAAAGGTACAGCATGGAAACAGGCCCTTCGGCCCACCGAGTCCACGCAGACCGTCGATCACCCGTTCACATTAGTTCTATTTTATCCCACTTTCCCATCCACTCCCTACACACTAGGAACAATCTACCGACCCGCGCATCTTTGGGATGTGGGGGGGAAACCCGAGCACCGGGAGCAAACCCACGCGGTCACAGGGAGAACGAACAAACTCCACACGCAGACCGCACCCGAGGTCAGGATCGAACCCGGGTCTCTGGCGCTGTGAGGCCGCGGCTCAACCCGCCCTACTGTTCCACCCTGGATGCGGGAGGGAAACTCAGGTGGCCATGCAGAGAACATGCAAACGCCAGTCAGATGGTGCCCAAGGGACCTGGATTGCAACATTGCGAGACTGCTGGTCTTCTAGCTGTGCCACTCTGTTCTCTCTGTGGCTCAGGCTGAAGGGCAGCAGAATGAGGGAGGCATGGTGGAGCAGTGGTAGAGATGCTGCCTTACAGCGCCAGAATCCAGGGTTCAATCCTGACCATGGATGCTGCCTGTACGGAGTTTGTACATTCTCCCCGCGAGCTGCGTGGGATTTCTCCGGGAGCTCCGGTTTCCTCCCACACTCCAAAGACGCACAGGTTTGCAGTAAAAATTGGCTTCAGTAAAAATTGGTAAATTGTCCCTGGTGCGTGATTGTATATACGGGGATCGTTGGTCGGCGCGGACTCGGTGGGACGAAGGGCTGGATTCTGCATCTCCAAACTAAACTTGAAACTAAGGCACTCCAGGGAGAAGGCATGGGGAACGTGTATTGGCCGAAGGGTTTGCAAGGTGTGAGGGTCTTTGGGGCTTGGGGTTGCTGCAGGTAAGCTGTGCGTTCCGCGAACGGGTCTGTGCGCAGTGCGAGCTGCTACACGCTGAGGCAGTGCAGGGCCCACGAGCAACACTGTGCTTATTTACTCATCCCCAGCCATCTGCTCTCTGAAAATAGTGACGGAGGAAGCTGCCTCGCTTCGGCAGAGCCAAAGGAGCCATCATCGCCTCAGCTACAACCATCAACACAAATCTACGAGTCCGTTGGGCGGTGCGGTGGTGCAGCGGTGGAGTTGCTGCCTTACACCGCCAGAGACCCAGGTTCGGTCCCGACTACGCGTGCTGTCTGTACAGAGTTTGGACTCTGTCTCCCCATGAGCTGCGTGGGTTTTCTCCGAGATCTTCGGTTTCTCCCACATTCCAAAGACGTACAGGTTTGTAGGCAAATTGGTTTGGTGTAAATGTAAAAATTGTCCCTAGTGGGTATAGGATAGTGTTAGTGTGCGGGGATCGCTTGTCGGCGTGGACTCGGTGGGACGAAGGGGCTGTTTCTGCACTTTTAGTTTAGTTAAGAGACACAGCGCGGAAACAGGCCCTTTCGGCCCACCGAGTCCACGTCGAGGTGATCGATGGTCAGCGTGGACTCGGTGAGCTGAAAAACCTGTTTCCATGCTGTAGCTCGACTGAGGCCTAGGTCTATTGTTATCACATGGACCGAGCTTTATTTTGCATGTTATCCAATCAGATTAGATAATGGAGACACAAGGAACTGCAGATGCTGTTTTGGTTCTTTAATGCGCAAAGTGCTGGAGTAACTCATGGGTCAGGCAGCCACTGCAGAGAATATGGAAAGGTGACATTTAGGGTTGGGACCCTTCTTCAGGTAATACTATACATAAACACAATCAAGTATCTTTCAATCAATCAGAAAGAACATTTTCATCATGGCCAAATCACCAGAAGTAAACTTTATCCAAGACCGCAAGGAGTTGTAGAGAATTGTGGACGCAGCCCAGACCACCACACAGATCAACCTCCCTTCCATTGACACCTCACACTGCCTCGGCAAGGCCAGCAGCATAATCAAGGACGAGTCGCTCCCCCTTCTCCCCTCTCCCATCAGGCGAGAGGTACAGAAGTATGAAAACGCACACCTCCAGATTTACGGGCAGTTTCTTCCCGGCTGTTATCAGGCAACTGAACCATCCCACCAACAACTAGAGAACAGTCCTGAACTAGTATCTACCTCATTGGAGACCATCTGACTATCATTGATCGAACTTCACTGGACTTTATCCTACAGCTAAACACTATTCACGCTGTTCCCTTTATCATGCACATTGTGGATGGCTGGATTGTAATCATGTATTGTCTTTCTGTTGGCTGGTTAGCGCGCATCAAAAGCTTTTCACTGTACCTCGGTACACGTGACAATAATCTAAACTGGACTCAACTCAAAATGCAGCTTTGATTTTCAAAGGCAAGTCCATAAGATTGGCTACCATTGAAGAGGCTCTCAGATCGGCACATGGATATGCAGGGAAACGGAGGGATACTTCATGAAGCACAAGGTTTGTGCTCTGTGTCGCACTTCAACAACTGTCGGACCTACCAGGACATTTGAGATCAATTAAATGCCTCAAGCACTTGGGCACTGAAACAACTCTTACTTTTCCACTTCTGCAGTCGGCCTTTCGCTGAGTTTTAAATGCTGAGTTTGTCAATTTTCAACTGCTTTAAGGTACAGAGAAAAAAAAATCAAACGTGCTTTTTGTCTTTTCAAAAAGATTGTCTGATTCTTTCATTCCTTCAGAAGTATTTAGACTTGGGAAAATAATTGCAAATAATGCCTGGAGTATTTTCTACTCTATGTTAATTTATTCAATAAACTAATTACTACCAAATGGTAAAAAATCAGATGTGGATATCTCCCACAATAACGCTGGATCAACAAACCATCTGCTAGCACATCAGGGCTGTTGAAGTGACAATTGTTTCAGATTCTTCAGGTTGACACAACCAAACAGATTTTTCAAGGAAAGACACAAAGTGTTGGAATAAGTTTGGGCGGCACGGTGGCGCAGCGGTCGAGTTGCTGCCTTACAGCGGGCGCCAGTGACCCGGGTTCAATCCCGACTACCAGTGCTCTCTGTGAGGAGTTTGTGTGTTCTCCCCGTGACCTGCGCGGAATTTACTGTCTCTTTCCCAGCCATTCGAGGAACCTGCTTAAGACAAGTGCCGCTTTGGGTGGCACGGTGGCGCAGCAGTAGAATTGCTGCCTTACAGCGCTGGAGACCTGGGTTCCATCCTGACTATGGGTGCTTGTCTGTACGGAGTTTGTACGTTCTCCGCATGACCGCGTGGGTTTTCTCCGGGATCTTCGTTTTCCTCCCACACTCCAACGGCGTACAGGTTTGCAGGTTAATTGGCTTGTTATAAATGTAAATTGTCCCTAGTGTGTGTAGGATAGTGTTAGTATGCGGGGATCGGTGGTCGGTGTGGACTCGGTGGGCCGAAGGGCCTGTTTCCGCGCTGTATATCCAAACTAAACTAAACTAAACTCAGCGGGTCAGGCAGTATCTCTGGAGAACATGGATAGGTGACCTTTCAGGTTCTATTTACCTCTGGGGCACGAGATTGCAGCAAAAAAGGACACAGAGTGCTGGAGTAACACAGCGAGTCTGGCAGCATCTCTGAAGAACTTGGATAGGTGACATTTCGGGTCGGGACCCTTCTCCAGACTGATTTTCCGTGTGTATGTGCATGTATGCGGGTGCGTGGGCATGTGCGTGTGCTTTTCGTGCTTGTTATGCATGCATGTGTGTGAGGAGAGTTGAGTGTCTGTGTTTGCATATGTTGTGTGTGTGCGCACATCTGTGTGCATTTGTGTGTGTGTGGGTGTGTGCATATGCATGTTAAAACGTGTATGTGTGCATAGGTATGTGTGTGCATATACGTGTCTGCATTTGTGCGTACGTGCCATGCATGTGTTAGTTTAAGTTTAGAGATACAACGTGGAAACAAGCCCTTCAGCCCACCGAGGCAGCGCTGACCAGCGCCCATGCACTAGGTCTATCCTACACACTTACAACAGTCAGTTCTTTGTTTGACCCTATCACACACCCACAAAATAACACAGGAACCAGCCAATGAACCAACACTAACTTTCTTTCCAAAAGAAAAGTTCAGCTTATAAGTTTAGCTTCTGTATCCAATATGGAAACATGCACTTCAGCCCACTGAGTCCACAACGACCAACAATCATCTGTTCACCTTAGTCCTATCCTAGACTCTAGGAACAATTTACAGAAGCCAATTAACCTACAAACTCGCACATCTTTGCAATATGGGAGGAATCAGCGTCAGTGACCCGGGTTCGATCCTGACTATGCGTGCTGTTCGTACCAGGTGGGTTTTCTCCGGGTGCTCCGGTTTCCTCCCACACTCCAAAGACGTGCAGGTTTGTTGGTTAATTGGCTTCTGTAAATTGTCTCTGGTGTGTCAGATAGAACTAGTGCACGGGTGATTGTTGGTCGACGCGGTCTCGAGCGTCTGAGGGGCCTATTTGTACGCTATATCTCTAAAACTAAAAAACTGAAAGTAAATCGAATCAAGCACCTTATGCCCCTGTCCCACTTAGGAAACCTGAACGGAAACCTCTGGAGACTTTGCGCCCCACCCAAGGTTTCCGGAGGTTGCAGGTAGTGGAAGCAGGTAGGGAGACTGACAAAAACCTCCGGGAACCTCCGGGAACCTGCACGGAAACCTTGGGTGGGGCACAAAGTCTCCAGAGGTTTCCGTTCAGGTTTCCTAAGTGGGACAGGGGCATTAGACTCTTGCAAATGTTCGGTTCAGTTTAGCGCGTACCGAGGTACAGTGAAAAGCTTTTGTTGCGCGCTATCCGGCCAGCGGAAAGACAATGCATGATTACCATCAAGCGATTTATGGTGTATAGATACATGATAAGGGAAATAGTGCTGTAGGAGTAGAGATTTAAGAGGGTGGAGTGATTGTAATACGTGATTGTAATATGGCTAGATCACAAATAGTCGCCTGGGTTGGGCGCCACCTTGGAAGCATCCTGAGGGCATCTTCATCTCCAGAAGGCTGGTCCTTCTGTTCTAGAACCACAACACCCATAGCCAATTTGACCTAAAAGTGCCACCAACGCAGCCTTTTCCATTCTTTGCCCGTTGTAACTTTGGTTTTTGACAGCGGCCAGAGCTATTTTGCCTCCTCATGGACTGAAGGAAATGGGGCAATTGTGGCAATTCAATCTGCCATTTCATGTTAGCTCAACTACAGCGGAGCAGACCAAAGGCCACACGCACAGGCTGAATGGATAATTGTCACACAATTGCTCTTGTGTCTCCACAAGTTGCGTGTTTCATTTTAAGCTTTTCCTCTTGTTGTTGTGACTCATAGCTTTCTTGCAAGGCCATCCTCTAAGCTTGGAAGTCTAAAATATAAGTATTGGCAAGCTACAAGCAACCAGGTGTTTGGGCAAAGGAAATTCGCTCATCACTACCCAAAAATTTGTGGTACGCAATCAAATTCACTCTCATAGAATAAACACAGTTATTTTTCAAGTACTAAGGTCATTCATTTATTGAATGTTTTTCACAGAGAGTGGTTGATATCCGACATGCACAACCAGAGGAGGTGGAGAAATTAGATACAATTGTATTCAGTTTAGTTGCATTTAGGATTTACAGGCCCTTCAGCCCATCAGGAACATGTTGACCATCGATCACCCGTTCACAATAGTTCTATGTAATCCCTCTTTCTCGTCCTCTCCCGACACGCCAGGGGCAGGTTTACAGAGAACAATTGACCTGCAAACCAGCACGTCTTTGAGATGTGGGCGGAAACCAGAGCACCCGGAGGAAACCCACGCAGTCCCAGGGTGAACGTGCGAGCTTCACACAGAGCTTTCTATAACTGTCTGTACATTCTCATTGTGACCGCGTGTGGGGTTCTCCGGGCGCCTGGATCTCCTCCCGCACTCCAAAGACGTACAGGTTTGTGGGTTTGTTGACTTCGGTAAAATTGTAACCCGTCCCTAGTGTGTGTAGGATAGTGTTAATGTGCGGAGATCGCTGGTCGGCGCGGACTCTGTGGGCCGAAGGGCCTGGTTCCACGCTGTAAAACTAACAAAATTAAACGGTTCTTGACAGCAACAGGAATGTTGCCGCTTCAAAGCCAGGAAGAATATATTCCAGTTAACACGTTGGTGCCCACTGTGTTAAACCCATCAATCCCTTGCCATCCCGGACAGCCGCAGTATCCTTTTTAAAACAGTCAATGGCATTTAAAACCTCATCTGCAGTAAAATCTATTAAAAGAATATCATTATCAGTCGGAGAAAGGCTCAGGCAAAATTTGTTAATATCAGCTTTATTACTAAGGGTGGCAAAATGAGATTAATAATTTTTCTTCAGGCTATCCATTCGTGTGGGACAACCTATCTCTGCGTGCGTCTTCTGCCCCGTAGGAAGTCAGATCACTGCTGCGTTTCTGACTTGAGAATTGTCTATCTCAGGAACAGCTTCTTCCCCATCGTCTTCTGAACGGTCCTTCCATAAGCTCGGGCACTGTCCGATTCACCTCTACCCCACTGAGGATGTTGGACTTTGTCTGGGGAACTGATGCGCTACATCGCTGAGAACTCTGTAGCGTCCCCTTTGCTCCGTCTATTGTACTTGAGATCCATCTGCAGAAGGGTTCCCACCCGAAACGTCACCCATCCATCTTCTCCAGAGCTGCTGTCTGACCCACTGGCATTTTAGACTTTAGGCTTTAGAGATACAGAGTGGAAACAGGCCCTTTGGCCCACCGAGTCCGGGCCGACCAGCGGTCACAGTGTACGCTAGCACTACCCTACACACTAGGGACAATTTACAATTATCAATGATGCTACAAACTTGTTAGTCTTTGGAGTGTGGGAGGAAACGGGAGTTTGACTTGATTGTATTTTATGATACATCTGATCTGTTTGGACAACATGCAAAATGAAGCTTATTGTCAGTACACGTGACAATAATAAGCCTAAATTTGAACCTAAACGTTGGGGTTACGAGCAGTTAGTTCTCATGAGTGGGACCCTGAGGATGAGCTGTGGAATGCAACTAAGTCGTGAATGTTTGAATGGGCATTGCATTCGGACAGCGCTATACTTGTATAGTTCTCCCCGCGACCTGCGCGGGTTTTCTCCGAGATCTTCGGTTTCCTCCCGCATTCCAAAGACGTACAGGTTTGTAGGTTGATTTTAGCTTGGTATAAATATAAATCGTCCCTTGTGTGTGTTGGATAGTGTTAGTGTGCGGGGATCGCCGGTCGGCGCGGACATGGCGGGCCGAAGGGTCAGTTTCCGTGCAGTATCGCTAAAACTAAAACTGAAATGAAAGTGAAATACTGAAAGTGCCGTTAGCTAAGGCGCTGGGGTAATCTGTCCCGTTGAGGCAAGGAAGCCACGCACAAAACTCAAGCAAAAATTAAAATTAAAGTCGTTGGGGTCCGAACAGTCTGGTTGAAATTCGACAAAGTCTGAACCTACTTTTTTTTTCCTCTGTTCTGTTAATTGTCAGACTTACATGTGTTAATGCTTAGTCCTCCTTTCGAGCTGAATTAAATTGCGTCCTGAAGCAGTTCAAGCAGCCTGTTGTAGTCATCAATAACTCCATTCACTAAGTCTCCTGATCCTTGGAGCATCAGGTAGAGGCAAATAAATGACAGAAGCCGGTTTGTATTCAGAAGCTCGGAGCTTGACCCAGCTACGCCTAGCATATCAATTGGGCTGCCACTATAAACCAGTTTGTTTCTCCCCAGACCCCCGAGATTAAGGGTCTTATGCCAATGGAGTGGTTGATTGAGAGGGGGGGAGGTCGTCTTTGGGAGGCCTCAGCTAAGACACTTTAATAACTGAGCATTAGTAGTACAGTATTCCATCCACTCTGCCTCTTTCAATGCTTTAGGGTGATTAAAGCGGGGCCTGTAATCCATTTAAAAGCACAGTCCCCCGGTTATTATTTTAAACATGGGAAAATTAAGCCTTTCACTGGACATGAAACATGGGCATAGAGCAGGACAGGCCCTTCGGCCCACAATGTCTGTGCCGAACATGAAGCCTAGACCAACTCTTATCCGCCTGGGCACATGATCCATATCCCTCCATTCTCTGCAATATTCACGCATCAGTTCCATAGACAAAGTCCAATGTCTGCAACGAGGTTAGAGGTGAATCGGACAGTACCCTCGCTTGTGGGAGGACCGTTCTTTAAGATTTGTATCATATTGCCTGTCCAAAAGCACATTGCCTGTCCAAAACCAAGGTTATGTATTGGCTTCCACCACCTCCCTCAGCAGACACAAAGAGCTGGAGGAACTCAGCAGGTGAGGCAGCATCTCTGGAGAGAAGGAATGGGCGAAGTTTCGGGTCGAGACCTTTCGGTCTCGACCCGAAACGTCGCCCATTCCTTCTCTCCAGAGATGCTGCCTCACCCGCTGAGGGGACCCAAAACGTCGCCCATTCCTTCTCTCCGGAGATGCTGCCTCACCCGTTGAGTTATTCCAGCTTTTTGTGTCTACCTTCGATTTAAACCAGCATCTGCAGTTCTTTCGGACACATTTCGACCACCCCCAGCAGCACGTTTCAGGAATTCATCACCCTCTGCGTAAAAAACTCACCCCACACATCTCCTTCAACCTTTGCTCCTCTCACCTTAAAACTATGCCCTCTAGGGTTTGATATTGCTATCCTGGGGAAAAAGGTTGTCCATTCCTGTCTATGCCTCTCATTCTATACTTCCATCGTTTTCCCCCTAAATCTCCCGCGTTCCAGAGAAAAACAGTCCAAATCTGTCGAGGGGGAGGTCTCTGACAAAGAGCAATCCAACCAAGACCCTAACGGTGGAACAGGCGGAGGACGATGGCTGACCTTAGTGGAGCGTCACAACGGCTGGGAAGGCGGATGAAGGCTGCAGCAGAAAAGGGTCTCCGGTCGTCTTGGGCTCCATGCCACTGGATCCTGACCCAGATCTGTCAAGGACCGTGGGGTGTCTGTCTGTGCACCAGTCTCCCCACGTTAAACAAAGTCACGCACAGGCGTCTTCCAACCCTGGAGACACCCGTGGTAAGCCATGGCCGAGGGGGGCCTGAGGAAGTGATTGAAGGTCGGCGCGGGCTCAGTGGGCCGAAGGGCCCGTTTCCGTTCTATATATCTAAACTAAGCCAAAACTGAAAGGGTGCAGGTGCAACAATGCAGGATCTTCTTGTATACAACCAGGCTTGATTATCCGTGCATGTTGTGGGCCACGGTTTTAATGTACAACCTTCATCATGCAAAGGCAAAGAATGTCAGCAGCTGAACAAAGCAGAGAGATGATTGAAAAGGGGAATTGTGTTCAAAAGCATGACCTGTGTGCTACCGCTAGTGCACAGTTTGACTTCACCTTCATTGTTCATGTACACAGTCAGCATTATGCACCATTCCAAATTAAAACATGTTGAGCCTAGTGATAATCTTTCCATAATTAATACCGCAAACAGAATGATATTGTTCGTAAGCCATTTTCTATTAAAAAAGAAATTGCAGAATGAAACTGAGTGTCAAATGAAAGCAAGCTCAGAAAATACATCACAATACGTGCTTTAGACCAAGGGTTGCCAACCTGGGGTACATTTGCCTGGTCTAAGGTAATGCTGAACAATCAGAGATGTCGTCGTACAAAAGAGACATGAAGTTCTTAGTTTAGTTTAGAGGCCCTTCGGCCCACCAAGTTCACCCCGACCACCGATCACCCGTTCACACTCGTTCTACAGCAAGGGTTCCGAACCAGGGGGTAAATTTCGCCTATCCAGGGGGTACATTTGTTGATTCTGGATTTGTACATATTTTATCTCATTGACTGACTGTGTTTGGTTATGGTATACCGGTATCTGTTCATCATTAGTTGCTCATAAATAAGTGAAATAACATTGTTATGTGCTATTAAAGTTGCCAGGGGTAAACAGGACGAAAAAAGGTGGGAACCACCAGCTTCAGACAATAAAGCTAAGGTGAAGAAAGGTGAATGAAGGTAGGAAAAGAACAATACGTTATAGGAAGCGCAGCACAAAGCCGCAGCTGGTAGAGCCGCTGCCTCACAGCACCAGAGACCCGGGTTCGATCCTGACCTCGGGTGCTGTCTGTGTGGAGTTTGCACGTTCTCTCCCTGTGACTGTATGCGTATTTTTCGGGTGTTTTCCGGTTTCCTCCCACACCCCAAAGACGTGCAGGTTTGTAGGTTAATTGGCCCCTCTGCATATTCCCCCTAATGTGTAGAGAGTGGAATAACATTGGACTATTGTGAATGGGTGATCGGTGGTCAGCGCAGACTCGGTGGGCTGAAGGGCCTGTTTCCGTGCTGAATCTTTAACTACACTTGTGTCAAAGGACAGCACTGAACTGGAAATGAAAGTGCATTGGAACTCAGCATGAATGAGGGAGCTGCTCTCTATTTGACTTCCCTTATGAACAAACCAAAGTCACACCACTGTGGATGAACCAAAGTATTGTTGTACAGTGCAATGAAAATTTCAGGCTATTATTTTCTCAGCTAGCTTTTGCACAACCATTATTATAGCGTCTGGTGCATTTCCACATTGGAAGCCATTCAATCTTAAGTCAGCTTTGATCCAAAAGTCGAAAAAAGGGGTGTTTAGCGGTGGCACGGTGGCGCAGCGATAGAGTTGCTGCCTCACAGCGCCAGAGACCTGGTTTAGATCCTGACTACGGGCGCTGTCTGTACGGAGTTTGTACGTTCTCCCTGTGATCTGCGTGGGGTTTTTCTGGGTGCTCCGGCTTCCTCCCACACTCCATGGAAGTACATTTTTGTAGGTTAATTAGTTCCTGCAAAGTGTAAATTGTCCCTAGTATGTCGGATAGTGCTAGTGTACGGGGTGAACGGCACGGACTCGGTGGGTCGAAGGGCCTGTCTCTACGCTGAGATACAGCGTGGAAACGGGTCCTATGGCCCACCGAGTCTGCGCCAACCGACGATCACCCCACACACGAGCACTATCCTACACACTAGAGACTATTTACAATTCTTCTTCCCAAAACCAAATTAACCTAAAAGCCTTCACATCTTTTGGAGTGTGGGAGGAAACCAGACCACCTGGGGAAAACCCACGCGGTCACGGGGAGAACATACAAACTCCGTACGGACAGCACCCGTAGTCAGGATCGAACCCGGGTGTCTGCCGCTGTGAGGCAGCAACTCTACCGCTGTGCCACCGTCCCGCCATCTCCAAAGACTAAATTAATCCTTAAGAGGCAGTCCACTTGCTACGCAGCGCCACTCAAGACCTGTTCTCCTTGTTAGGCTTGCGAGACTTCCCCCGAGTACTCAGAGTAAAGAGAGTTGGAAGGAAAAGCAAGAGCTTTCGAGGTTCAGGTCCCTTGGCCTCAGGTGGTAAAGAACACTCAGAGTAAACTCTGCGAGAGTGCAGTGGTGTGGAGCGTGTCTGGTCGGCTTGCTCTTGTTATTAGCACCGTGCACGCTGAATGTGAAGTCCCTCAAACCACGCACTGACCCGTCCCCTGCCAAAACGGGGTCTCTTTCACTTCAGCGGGTACTTGATATGAAGTTGTTCGCCATCAGCGTGGCAGGCAGAGAGAGCGCGAGATGAAGTGGCGGGCTTGTTGAATATGTTCAGTATGCGCAGTCATGGCGGGCCTCTCCTACATGATATTACCGAGCTGCGGATAGAACCACTGGTAAACACTTCAAGCATTTAGACAGGTTGGCCACACTGAGTGATCCTCGGTCTGAAGGGCACCAGAGTCTGCTCAGCAATCAGGATCACTGGCTCGAGCTTCTCCCACTAATATACTCGAGCAAAACATTGGAGGAAGTGCTGGAGCAACTGGGCAGCACGGTGGCACAGCGGTAGAGTTGCTGCTCCACAGCGCCAGAATCCCCGGTTCGATCCCGACTACGGGTGCTGTCTGTGCGGAGTTTGTACGTTCTCCCCGTGACCGCGTGGGTTTTCTCCGGGTGCTCTGGTTTCCTCCCACACTCCAAAGACACACAGGTTCACAGGTTCATTGGCTTGGTACAATTTACAATTGTATGTGTAGGGTAGTGCTAGTGTACGGCAAAAATCCTATTGGTAGACCATTCCTTCAAAATGCAGTCCAGGATCGAACCCGGGTCTCTGGCGAAGTGAGGCAGCAGCTCTACCCGCTGCACCTCCCATACCAGGATTTTCAGATGATATCTTTGCAAATGCCCTAAACGTGATTTCCAAATGTCCCCTCAGTTAGTGGTTTATTCATTTAGACGGGAATATGTCAGTCAATTATGAAGGGGGAAATCCGGAAATCATTGATTTCCTGTTAGTGGCACGGTGGCATAGAAGTAGAGATGCTACCTCACAGCACCAGAGGCCCGGGCTCGATCCTGACTACGGGTACTCTCTCCGAGACCTTCGGTTTCCTCCCACACACCGAAGACGTACAAGTTTGCAGGTTAATTGGTTTGGTATCAATGTAAAATTGCCCCCTAGTGTGTGTTGGAGAGTGTTGGTGTGCGGGGATCGCTGGCTGTAGCGGACTCGGTGGGCCGAAGGGCCTGTTTCCGCACTGTGTCTCTAAAACTAAACTAAACTTAGAATGGCTGGGAATGTCAGAGTGGGGCAAGAAACCATAGGGGTGCACTGGTTTGGCGGCACAGGAAAGCTAGATGGGGAACAGAGGTTTTCACTTAAAATTGGAGAATTCAGTGCTTGTTCCATTGTCTTGTAAGCTACCGAAGTGGAAAATGAACCATATGAAGACATTGGGAGCTTGAGTCAATGGGCAGTTTTCACCATCATTGCAGCAGGTTTATCATGGTCTTAAATGATAGGATAGAAAATCTCAAGCCCAAGTGAGTTGACTAATGTCTACTGTTTATTGGGGCCACAGTTTAAGAATAAGCGGTAAGCCATTTAGAACGGAGATGAGGAAACACTTTTTCACACAGAGAGTTGTGAGTGTGGAATTCTCTGCCTCAGAGGGCGGTGGAGGCCGGTTCTCTGGATACTTTCAAGAGAGAGCTAAATAGGGCTCTTAAAGATAGCGAAGTCAGGGGATATGGGGAGAAGGCAGGAACGGGGTACTGATTGGGGATAGACAAAAGTGCTGGAGAAAGTCAGCGGGTGCAGCAGCATCTATGGAGCGAAGGAAATAGGCAACGTTTCTGGCCGAAACGTTGCCTATTTCCTTCGCTCCATAGATGCTGCTGCACCCGCTGAGTTTCTCCAGCACTTTTGTCTACCTTCGATTTTCCAGCATCTGCAGTTCCTTCTTAAATACTGATTGGGGATGATCACATTGAATGGCGGTGCTGGCTCGAAGGGCCGAATGAATGGCCTACTCCTGCACCTATTGTCTATTGTCTAAGTGTGTCAATGACTCAAAGATAGATGTAATTGTGTGCAATACAGTTGCAAGAACTGAACTATGAAGAACGTTACTCGATCGAAGGACACGGCAAAAAGACAGTAACAAATGGTACTGAATGCCATTAACTGTGAGCTCCGACACACAGTGTCTACAAAGAATATGACTGAGTGCTGTCTAAATGGTGAAACGCTCTAAGCTGTGGAAGTCCAAAGAGGCTTGGAGGTTCACCCACGTGGATCATTGTAATGCCTTGGACAAAGGCAGTAAATAATGAAACAGACCAATGTAACGCTGGATTGTACCTCGACTGAAGGAAGTGGGTGTAAAATGGTACTATCTTCCAACAAAGGTCTGCTTATTGTACACAAGAATCAGCTCTGTGTAAAACACACAAGGAAGGATAGATGGTCCTTGAAATAAGTGCGGTGCAGATCGATCTGAAGAAAACCTGGGACTGAGAAGTTCTGTCACTTCACGACACACTAACTTCCACAGATGCAGTGCAGGGAGCTTCCTATCGCGACGCATCACAGTTTGGTTTAGCAATGGCTCTGCCTAAGATATTGCAGCGTGTTGTGGATGTACCTTAGTCCATCACCCATACCGCCTCCCCTCCCCACGCTTGCATAAGTTAGCTTTGGGTATTAAAAATATAAATTACTTTACAATATAGAAATCTGTTCTGATACATGGTGATCTGACCTTAAAACATCTTGAAACCAAACATTCTTTGTCGAAGTTAACTGCACAGACTTTAGACTTTAGAGATACAGCGCGGATACAGGTCCTTTGGCCCACCGCGCCTGCGCCAACCAGCAATTGCCCCGTACACTATCACTATCCTACACACACTAGGTTCAATTTACAATTTTACCAAAGCCAACTAACCTACACATCTGCACGTCTTTGGAGTGTGGGAGGAAACCGGAGCACCCGGTGAAAACCCACGCTGTCACGGGGAGAACGTACGAACTCTGTACAGACAGCACCGGTAGTCAGGATTGAACCCGGGTGCCTGGTGCTGTAAAGGGGCTGTCCCACTGCGGCGACTAATTGGCGAGTTTAGGAGAGTTTGAAAAAATGTCATGTTGAAGACCTCCTTCGACTATGTTAAGACTAGCTTCGACTAGCTTCGGGAAAATTGGACACCGAATAGTGGAGAGTGAAGACAACGTTGAAGGGGAAAAATAGATCGGCCATGATCGAATCATAGAGCTAACTCAATGGGGCGAATGGCCTAAGTCTGCTCCTGTGTCATATGATCTTATGGTCTAAATTCAGGCCACAAGTGGGTTTTTTTTCTAGTCCACTTTCATTGAGGGCGTAAAACAAAATACACAACAAACATTACCCCACAAATTCAGCAAAGTGAATATTTACATCACGGCAAAAAAATTGTAAATGTCTGAATAAGGCCAACATGCACAGACTTAATTTTCCGCCACCAATTATATCCTTTCATGTGCAATTTCCTTTCACTGTGATGTTAAATGGATGAGGATGACACACAATATGAATACTGGTTCCCACTGGTACTCATTCTACTACTTGTGGCTGCTCATCACTTACACGTCCACTCTGGGCTGCTTTGACTATTAAAAGGATAAAGAACTGGACCATTGACTCCATCTACACTTCACACTGCCTTAAGAAAGTAGCGGACGTAATCAAAGGTCCCCACCCCCGGTCATTCCTTCTTCTCCCCGCTCCCATCAGGCAGAAGCTACAGTAGCTTGCAAGCTCGCTCGCAGCGGTAGAGTTGCTGCTTTACCGCATCAGGAACCCGGGTACGATCCTAACTACGGGTGCTGTCTGTACGGAGTTTGTACGTTCTCCCCGTGTCCTGCCTGGGTTTTCTCCCCGGGAGCTCCGGTTTCCTCCCACACTCCAAAGACGTACAGGTTTGGAGGCCGATTGGCTTCGGTAACATTGCAAATTGGCCCAAGTGTGTGTGTACGATAGTGTTAGTGTGCGGGGTTCGTTGGTCAGCAGGGACTCGGCGGGCCGAAGGGCCTGTTTCCGCACTGTATCCCTAAACTAAAAATAAACTCAGGGGTGTCAGGGGTGAAGGCAGGAGAATGGGGGTTGAGAGGGAAAGATAGATCAACCACGATTGAGTAGACATGATGGTCCGAATGGCCTAATTCTGCTCCTATAACCTATGAACTTATGATTCCAGGCACACCACAACAGTATCAGTGTACTTGCCATCGAATGGCACACAGCACCTCTGTTACTTCTAGCCCATGCATTAGCTTTCAACTTATTAATTCTTCCCTCAAAACGCAAATGAAGGAAAAGAGCCAAAATGTACCACTTCACTGTGATTTAGCTGTGCCTTAATTAAATTTTCATCACAACCTGCCATTCGATTTAATGGCCTTTCAGGAAACAAAAGAACAATGACTGCGAGGATATAAAGGATTCTCCGCTTGCACGTCTCCATAAGCTTTGTCTGCCCTCTTTCAAGAAGTGCGGTGCTTTTTAGTTAGTGCCTTTATAGGCGGTGATAATGTGCCGACCTGTATCAGCTCTAATATATATATATATCTCCATCCTTGGCTAATGCAGTCTCGAGAGCCTACCCCTGTCACTGCACTACACGTACAATATTGTTCACAGCCCTCAATGTTCTTCTCAATGTGCGGCGGCATGCTGAAGGCACTAACAGTTATTTGGTGTAATCATTTGTGGCAAACCCGCGCAAAAAAAAAAAACACAAATGCGCTCTGAAGGGCATTTAGCTGCGGAGTGAGAGGGAAACACACAAAAAAGAGCAGGATTGAATCTCCAACCCTGTAATAACACAACAGCATGTGCAAGAAAATAATGCAAAATAGACGGTCTGAAAAGCACGAGACACAATGCAGCTAAGTTGTGATTTTATCAGTATTGTGAGGTGGTAAATTATCACAAGAGTTGTTCAGTCTAATAGTGAGACTAGAACCAACTGCTTCAATCAAAGCTGCTGACAATATAAACTGCAAAGACCGCGGCTCTTTTAAAACACCAATCATTCAATGCATCTCTCAACTAAACTATACTAAGAAGTGTCTCGACCCAAAACGTCACCTATTTCCATCGCTCCGTAGATGCTGCCTCACCCGCTGAGTTTCTCCAGCATTTTTGTCTACATTCGATCTTTCCAGCATCTGCAGTTCTTTCTTAAACTAAACTAAACTACTGTGGTTCCGTACTGCATTTAACCCCCCCCCTCCACTACCTCCCCACCACCACCTTCCCACCCTTTAGTGGAGTCTGAAGAGGGATCTCGACCCAAAACGTCACCTATCATGGTCCTCCAGAGATGCTGCCTTGACACGCTGAGTTACTCCGGCACATTACTTTCCATGCCTGGTTCCAAGCAATTGCAGTTCCTTGTCCTCCCACCTATCTCCTCCATTCCGGCGTCACCCGCGTTCAACCCTGACGTTTCCCCCGTGACCACGTGGGTTCCCTCCGGGTGACTATAGACAATAGACAATAGAGAATAGGTGCAGGAGTAGGCCATTCGGCCCTTCGAGCCAGCACCGCCATTCAATGTGATCATGGCTGATCATCCCCAATCAGTACCCCGTTCCTGCCTTCTCCCCATATCCCCTGACTCCGCCGTCTTTAAGAGCACTATCTAGCTCTCTCTTGAAAGTATCCATAAGAACCGCCCTCCACCGCCCTCTGAGGCAGAGAATTCCACAGACTCACAACTCTCTGTGACAAAAAGTGTTTCCTCGTCTTTGTTCTAAATGGCTTACTCCTTATTCTTAACCCGAAACATCTAATGCACCAGTGCCATAGACAAAGTCCAATGTCCGCAATGGACCTGAAACATCACCTATCCATGTCCTACAGAGATGCTGCCTGACCTGCTGAGTTACTCCAACACTTTGAGTCCTTTTTAAGAGAAAACAATGGAGATGCCCCCAAATGAAACGGGGCTATGGTTATATATTTCCACTAAAAGATTAGAGCACAGTTTAATATATATACCTCTAAGCAAATAAACCAAGAGAGGTGAGATGTTCATGGGAATGACTTTGGCTAGGAAGCAGGAGTGGAGCTACAGTGATACAAATAGTTTTATCTGGCTGCGGAAGAGAGAAATTGGGACAACACCGTGTAGTGAGGAAAGACAACACGAAGGGAGAAGCACAGGAAGGGGAGGGGGGAGGGGGAGAGTGGGGGGAGTAGTGGGGGAGGGGGGGGAGTGGGGGGAGGGGGGGCTCCAAAGAAAGATCATTCAGAGACCCTGCACCTGTTCAATGAGCAGAGAATCTTCTCAGCACCTTCTACGAATGCTTCTACGATTGGAGTCACAGTCATACGGCATAGAAGCAGGCCCTTCGGCCCAACACGTCCATGCCATCCTACATCCCATCAACATTCCTCCCACGTTTGCCCCATACCCCTTTATACCTTTCCTATCCAAGTACCTGTATAAATGCCTTTTGAATGTTGTGATAGTAACTGCCTCAACTGCTTCCTCTGGGAGTGTGTTCCGTTTATCCACCATCATCTGTGTGAAAAGGTTGCCCCTCAGATTCCTTATCGAGTCTTTCCTCTCTCATCTTAAACTTGTGGTTCATGACTTCCCCACCCTGGGGAAAAGACTACATCTACACTGTCGGTTCCCCTCATTATTTTGTACAGCTCTACAAGTTCACCCCCGTCATCCTCTGGTGCTTTAGACTTTAGATTTTAGACCTCAGCGCAGAAACAGACCCTTCGGCCCACCGAGTCAGCCGCGACCTGTGATCACCTGGTACACTAGTACTACCCTACACACTATGGACAACTTACAATTTAAACAACAAACCTGGACGTCTTTGGGATGTGGGAGGAAACCGGAGCACCCGGAGAAAACCCACGCAGGCACGGGGAGAGCGTACAACAACCGTACAGACAGGATCAAACCCGAGTGTCTGGCGCTGTAAGGCAGCAACTCTACCGCTGCGCCACGGTGCCACCCAAGGAATGCTCCAAGGAATAAATCCCTACTAGCCGACATTCTTGAAAGCTCGAAAAAGGTGTCCATCATCTGAGAGTCGACATCTTGTGGTAATGTCTTGTCAAAAGGTATCTTCTTCGCCATCACGGGGAGAGCATCAGTGCCTGAATGTGACGGGCACTCGTTGTGGATCAACTCCGTTGGGACAGGAAGGAATGAAAATGGAAAACCTGCCTTTGCTTTAAATATAAGAACCCGATGATTTCCGCAAAGCTGCAATCACCATGTAATAGAAATCTGAGGGGCAACTTTTTCATATTTCGCGGCAGCGCCAGAAACCCCAGTTCGATCCTGACTATGGGTGCTATCTGTACGGAGTTTGTACGTTCTCCCCGTTTTCACCGAGAACTTTGGTTTCCTCCCACACTCCAAAGGTTTGTAGGTTAATTGGCTTGGCATGAATGTAAAAATTGTCCCTAGTGTGTGTGTACTGTAGGTTAGTGTTAACGTGAGGGGATGGCTGGTCGGTGCAGACTCGGTGGGCCGAAGGGCCTGTGTCCACGCTGTAACTCGAAACTAAACTAAATAACTTGAGGAAAGGTACTCCATTGTGATTTGACGGTGTTTTAAAAGAAAGAAAACAGAAACCTCCGTTGGTCTCATCAGGAGGACTACAACCAGCCATCTTACCACCAGCATCTTCCCTCAACTCATCGCCCGACACACCGCACACACTCTGATCATTGGGCACTTTGAACTGCAATACAAAGTAGGTCATTCCAACCTAACCTTCCAATCGGAAACTGCATTAGAGGTCAGGTCAAAGGCCAGATTCACGCACGCTTGATATTACACCCCATTGATTGGGGGCAGGCCAGGCTCGGGCCTACCTCATCAGTCCCTTGCCACATGGGTGAGGTTAAAATTACCCTCCGCAGTCATAAAACGAACCGGGTCGACTCCAGAAACATTAACAGGTTCAAATAGCTAATTTGAGCCAATAATTACCGAACGCCCCCCAGTTTCCACCGGTGATAAAAACAATGAGGCCTTTGCCCCAGTCCGAAACAGGGCGATCGTACAACCTGCAAAGCATTTAATCATCGCAAATCCACATTCACACAAATCTGTGCCTCAACATCTGCTTTCACTATGCAATCCCCTGCCCGGCATGCAATCCAACTCTTGCTTGCCTGTTCCCCCTCACTCATTCAAACATAAAAACATAGAAAAATAGGTGCAGCAATAGGTGGGCCATTCGGCCCTTCGAGCCAGCACTGCCATTCAATCTGATTGTGGCTGATCATCTAAAATCAGTACCCCGTTCCTGCTTTTTTCCCCATAGCCCTTGAATCCTTTAGCCCGAAGAGCTAAATCTCTCTCTTAACATCAGTGGCCAAAAGCACAAAAGTGACTCCAGTCGTGGCAGGACAAGGACCGGCGGTTGTCTAACTTACAGCCCCTGCAGTTGCCACAAAAACCACATCTCTTTGAATGGGCAAGGCCGCCCCTTGTTCACAGCCTGCCTCCATTCCCAGATACACAAGATACACAAGCAACACAACACAAAGCACTGTCCTTCCGCTTACCCTCTGGCTCACTCTTGATGAGTTCCTCCATTTTCTTCTGCTTCAGTGTGTCCACCACATCGGCCAGGCTGCCTTTGCGTCTCTCCGGCGTCCCCAGCACCGTGCCGGGTCCCGACTCCACGCCCTGTCGGGCCCCTTCTTCAGCCTTCAGAGGTGAGGTAGATGAGTTGTGTGTGGGGAACAGAGAGGCCGATTTGTTGTCCTCGTGATCCTGATCATGCCGGTCACAACACAGAGCAGGGAAGGGAAAGAAACAGAAATACTTGACGTTAGTTTGATAAAACATATTCAAGTCCCCTTGATGAGTTTAGTTTAGTTTAGTTTAATTTAATGATGCAGCGTGGAAACATAGAAACAAAGAAAATAGGTGCAGGAGTAGGCCATTCGGCCCTTCGAGCCTGCACCGCCATTCAATGTGATCATGGCTGATCATCCAAATCAATATCCCATCCCTGCCTTCTCTCCATACCCCCTGATCCCTTTAGCCACAACATCTAACTCCCTCTTAAATCCAGCCAATGAACTGGCCTCAACTACCTTCTGTGGCAGAAAATTCCACAGATTCACCACTCTCTGTGTACAAAATGATTTTCTCATCTCGGTCCTAAAAGACTTCCCTCTTATCCTTAAACTGTGACCCCTTGTTCTGGACTTCCCCAACATCGGGAATAATCTTCCTGTATCTAGCCTGTCCAACCCCTTGGTCCTTTGGAAACAGGCCCTTTGGACCACCAAGTCCGTGCCGACCAACAATCCACACACACTAATACTATCCTACACACTAGAGACAATTTACAATTTTACCGAAGCCAATTAACCTACAAACCTGGACTTTTTTGGAGTGTGGGAGGAAACCGGAGCACCCAGAGAAAACCCACGCAGGTCACAGGGAGAACGTAAGAACTCGATACAGACAGCACCCGTGGTCAGGATTGAACCTGGGTCTCTGGCGCTGTGAGGTGGCAACTCTACCGTTGCATCACCATGAGTTGCCAGCACTGAGAGGTAGTTGCCCTGAACTTAATTATAAAAACTATGCGGGTACTTACAAACCGTCAATAATCCGCCTTTGTTAATCACTGCTAATCCCTACCTAAACTATTGTCATTATCATTTCTTTGTCATTAGAAGTAGAATAACTCTGAGGGATCACCAAATTAAATTGAGAAAAATATGATTTTTTTTTTTTCCAGAGCATCTTAAAGAGATGTATAAAATTATGAGAAAAAACACATCGGGTAGACGCACAGAGTCTCTTGCCCAGAATAGAGGATTCGAGAACCAGAGAACATGGGTTTAAGGTGAAGTGAGACAGATTTGATAGGAATCTGAGGGGTGACATTTTTACACAAAAGTTGATGGGTGTGTGGAACGAGCTGCCGGAGGAGGTAGTTGAGGCAGGGACCATTTGGAACGTTTAAGAAACAATTCGACAGGTACATGGATAGGACAGGTTTAGAGGGAATTGGGCCAAGCTGGGCCAAAGGGCCTGCTTCCACGCTGTGTGACCTTATGACTCTATGACTATGTCATATGGGTTAAGATGTTAACTGCCCTCTGCTAGTCATCCCAAGTGATTTGGTGAATGGTAGAATCTGAGAGGAGAATGGAGTCAGAATCATACTGTATTAAAACAGGCCCTTCGGCCCAACTTACCCATACCGACCAACATGCCCCATCTATACTCGTCCCACCTTTTGGTCCATATCCCTCCAAACCTGCCCTATCCATGTACCTGTCTAAATGTTCCTTATAGATCTTGACGGTCCCTGCCTCAACTGCCTCCTCCAGCAGCTGGTTCTAGACACCTGCGTGAAAAGTTTACTCCTCAGGTTCCTATTACATCTTTCCACCCTCACCGTAAACCAACATCTTCTGGTTCTCAACTCCCCGACTCTGGCCAAGAGACTCTATTGTGCGTCTACCCGATCTATGGAAATGTGGACGTTGCTGTCATTATTAACTATTAGAACAGGCAACGCCAGAACATAAAATGGAAGGTGGATACGCTGTCAAAGGAAATGTACTGATAGTATTAGGTGAGGTGAAAGTGGAGGAACACAGAACATATACACTTGTATAAATCAGCCAGGCACAGCAGCCTATCTATTCTATTTAACCCCGTGCAATCTGATATTTGACTTGATTTAGTAGGGTCATTTCACCTTTGAGATTTACGATTCTGGACTCCTGAACTAATCATATGGGAACTGTGTGGAAAAAAGGCACTGGTGTAACTCCGTGGGTCAGGCAGCATCTCTGGAGGACATGGACAAGTGACGTTTCGGATCAGGTCCCTTCTTCATCTGAACATCACCCATGCATGTCCTCCAGAGATGCCGCCTGACCTATTGAGTTACTCCGGTACTTTGTGTCCTTTTTTTTGTAAACCAGCATCTGCATTTCCTTGCTTCTACATGGGAACTGTGTGAGTTTCATCAGTTTCAGTCTGACTAGTGCTGGGTTGAGAGCACACACATGTATAAACTCGCTAACATTTGTCTTTAAATTCACAGCTTGAGTTAATGATTTTATCAACTAAGTGCAGCAAATCTGTACCTAAACAGTGTAAATCAGGGAATGAAAGCTGAAGAAGGAACCCAACCCAAAAAGTCACCTATCCATGTTCTCCAGGGATGCTGCCTGACCCGCTGAGTTACTACAGCACTTTGTGTCCATCTTCGGTGTAAACCAGCGTCCACAGTTTGTTTCTACACAAAATCTCAAACCATTCTTCCGCGCAGGGACTAGACATGCCATGTTTCAGCTCAGTTTGAATGCTCTCCCCGCTTTCCAGAGCACAGCAACACCTCTACTTCCGAAGGAGGCTTAGTAAAAGCCCTGTCCCACGGTACGAGTTCATTCCAAGAGCTCTCCCGAGTTTAAAAAAAATCAAACTCGTGGTCAGCTCGTGGAGAATGAACGTAGCGGGTACGTCGGAGCTCGGGGACGTCTCTTAGCGCTAACGGCAGGTACTCGGGAAGACACGCTAACGGCAGGTAAGCACGGGAAGACTCGTGAAGATTTTTCAACATGATGAAAAATGTCCACGAGAGCCCCGAGTACCGACGAGTGGCCATTACCGTAAATCTCCGAGTTCGAATCAGGGCAAACCCGGGAGAGCTCTTGGAATGAACTCGTACCGTGGGACAGGGCTTTAAGTTCGGCATGTCCCCAACAACTCTCACCAACTTCTACAGATGCGCCGTAGAAAGCATTTGATCGGGACGCATCACAGCTTGGTTTAGGAACAGCTCCACCCAAGACCGCCAGAAATTGCAGCGAATTGTGGACGCAGCCCCCAGACCATCACACAAACCAACCTCCCTTTCATTGACTCCATTTATACCTCGGGCTCCCTCGGCAAGGCCAGCAGCATAATCAAGGACGAGTCGCACCCCGGCCACTCCCTCTTCTCCCCTCTCCCACCGGGCAAAAGATACAGAAGTGTGAAAACACACACCTCCACATTCAGGGACAGTTTCTTCCCAGCTGTTATCAGACAACTGAATCATCCTTCCGCAACCAGAGAGCAGTCCTGAGCCACTATCTACCTCATCGGGGACTCTCGAACTAACTTTGATCGGACTTTACTGGTTTTACCTTGCACTAAATGTCATTCCCTTATCATTTATCAGTACACTGCAAATGGGTCAATTGTACGCATATATTGTCTTTCCGCTGACTGGTTAGCACGCAACAAAAGCTTTTCACTGCACCTCGGTACACGTGCCGATAAACTGAACTAAACGGAACTTTCCCACACAGGGTGATGTTCCCCTTTGTTGCTGAAAGCTGGGTTCTGGGTGACCGTTAACCTCTTGTGCCTACTCTATATTACATTGCTGGAGGGTGAGAGGTGATGACCTGGATAGAGTGGTTGTGGAGAGGATGTTTCCACTAGCGGGTGAGTCTAAGACCAGAGGTTATTGCCTCAGAATGAAAGGGCGTTCCTTTCGGAAGGAGATGAGTACTTTGTTTACTCTGCGGGTGGTGAATCTGTGGAAGTCGTTGCCACCCCGAAGCCTGCGGAGGCCAAGTCAATGGATATTTTTAAGGAAGAGATGATTAGTATGGGTGTCAGGGGTTATGGGGAGAAGGCAGGAGAATGGGGTTAGGACGGAGAGATAGATCAGCCATGATTGAATGGCGGAGTAGACTTGATGGGCTGAGTGGCCTAATTCTGCTCCTTCTCACTTATGAACTAGTGGAAGCTGAACCAGGCCGCGACACTCCGGATGTGGGTGAGATGGGAAGGGATGCCAGCCCTGCCCGCCCTGCCCGCCCTGGCATCGTACGGTAAAGAACCACGCGGCCCCTTTAAAGTTGGGAACCGTTCAAATTCTAAAGCGCGCTATAAATTATAAAAGGGAATATTTGCACTGCATTAATGTTTTATAGCCTACCCAATAAAAAAGGCAATTCCTAGCAAATCCTCAGGAACACAAAGAGAAAAAAAAGCATAACTATCAAAACACATTATTTTTAATGGCCTACATAATAAAGCTCTTCCATTTAGTAATTAGATGCCAAAAAGTGACTTGGAGGCTAAAGGGGGTTTAAACCCTATACTAATTTCATATTATGGCTATAAATGTGAATTGCCTGATTCCAAGTCTTTCAAGAATAACTTATTTGTCTGCATTTCTTTATAATTATACTAAATTTCCCATTCTGTTCCTATTTCTACTGTGTTCCAATTAATTCCCACTTATTCAGTCCTGAATAGCCTTCTGCAACTACTCAAATGCAACAGACATCCCTGAATATATTTGCTTTTATCTTTTTTGTTTAATGTATGAGTTTAATATGTAATGGAAATTGTTGCCGTGTCTCCTGTGGTACTTTTGTATGAAAGGATGGATATGTATAGATCCGACGAGATTTTTTTTTTTCTTTCCCCGGCTTTTATCATGGATTTGAAATGAATGACCTCGAAAACCTTATACAGTGCTTCCTCTTTCTAATTTAGGGGCGGTGGGTGGCGAGGTTGAAAGGCTCTCTTCTGTCGACGGTGTTCAGTAGGAACTCATTGCATTGAATTGGCGAGCAAAGTGAACTCTTCAATTCACAGCAAGAAGCCCAGGCAGGTAGTTATAATGAAGATGAAAGGGCCCTGCTCTTCATATAGCTAGTGGCGTTCAATGTTAATTTAATTAATGAAGAAAAGATCTGAAAGTAGTGTCAAATTGTTAAAATTATGGGACTAATTTCCAGAATTGCTTCAAGGAGGGGGTGAGCAAAAAAATCTCGCAGCAAGTTTGTCTCCTGCTTTCAGTGAGAATCGTTCATGGAAAGATTGCAAGCTTCTTCCCACCTTTAGTTTTTCAGTTTTAGTTTTAGTTTAGAGATACAGCATGGAATCAGGCACTTCGGCCTGCCTAGTCCGAATTTCAACCAGACTGTTCGGATGCCAGCGACTTTAATTTTAATTTTTGTTTAATTTTTGTGCGTGGCTTTCTTGCCTGAATGGGACAAATTACCTCCGTGCCTTTGCTAACGGCACAGTACTTTCAGTACTTCACTTTAGTTTTGGTTTTAGTTTATAGATACAGCGCAGAAACTGGCCCTTCAGCCAGCCGAGTCCGCACCGACCAGCATTCGCCCCGCACGTTAACACTATCCTACACACACACACACACACACCAGGGGCAATTTACATTTATACCAAGCCACATCATATATACAAACCTGTACGTCTTTGGTGATAGACACAAAATGCTGGAGTAAAACTCAGCGGGACAGGCAGCATCTCTGGAGAGAAGGAACAGGCGATGTTTCTAAACTCACTTGAACTTGAACTTGGGCCAAGACCCTTCATCAGACTGAAAATCAGTCACAGAAAAGGGAAATACATAGACAATGATGTGGAGAGATATAGAACAAATAAATGATAGATGTGCAAACAAGTAACAATGGTAAAGGAAACAGACTAGTGTTAGCTGTTTGTTGGATGAGAATGAAAGCTGGCGTGACTTGGCTTGGGGAGCGATGGTGAGAGAGGGAATGCCGGGGCTACTTGAAGTTAGAGAAGTCAACGTCCATACCGGGGTGTAAGCTGCACAAGCAAAATATGAGGTGCTGTTCCTCCAATTTGCGTGTGGCCTCACTCTGACAGTGGAGGAGGCCCAGGACAGAAAGGTCAGTGTGGGAAGGGGAAGGGGAATTAAGGTATTTGGAAAACGGGAGAACAGGCAGGTACACAGACTGAGCGAATGTGTTCAGCGAAACGATCGCCCAGTCTACGTTTGGTCTCTCTGATGTATAAGAATCCACATCTTGAACAATGGATACAGTAGGAGGTCTTTTGAGTGTCTTTCATTTTCCCTATGTACTAAAGTCCCCTTCCGCCTATATTCCTTCCTCTGACTTCACATGCAAACACCTCTCCTCTTTTATCTTTTTATCTCAGTCTTTTAGTGAAGGGTCCCGGCGCAAAATGTCACCGATTCATGTGGTACAAAGATGCTGCCTGGCCCGCTGAGTTACTCCAACACTTTGTGTCTTTTTTTTAAACCAGCATCTGCAGTTCCCTGGGTCTCCATTTGATCGGTTACATCTCTGGCCTTAGTCCAACCATCTTCCAAACAGTCCCCCCCCTCAGCACGATCCACCCATCACTTGCCAGGCTTTGTATCATTCCCTTCCCCTCTCTTCCAGCTATCTCCCTCACCCCCCCCCCCCCCACCTCCACCCGACAATCATTGTAAACATTCTGAAGAAGGGTCCCGACCCAAAACGTCACCTATCCATGTTCTCCACAGATGCTGCCTAAAGGGCCTGTCCCACATTCACGACCTAATTCACGACCTCTGCCGAGTTTGCCCTTGACTCATACTCGCTGCATGGTCATCACGAGGACGTAGGAGGTCGTAGGTAGGTCGTAGGTAGGCCATGATGCTAGTCGTAGGTACTCGTGGCATCAAGTAGGTCGGGGTGTTTTTTCTAGCCTGATGAAAAATGTCTACGTGTAAAAAAGGTCGTGAATTTGGTCGTGAAAGTGGGACAGGCCCTTGACCCGCTGATTTCCTCCAGCACTTTGCGTCTTTTCTTCTAAACCAGCATCTGCAGTTCCTTGTCTCTACAAGCAAAGAGGCTAGTGGGTTGCACAAAGGGAGGGGGAGTGGGGTGCAGTGGAGAGGGTGGAAGTGGTACTAACGAGATGGGGGGGGGAGGTGAGGTTGCAGGGAGTGGAGGGGAGGTAAAGCAAATGAAGCGGATGCTGAATCTTGAGGCAGAGTAACCCCGTTGTGGATTGACCTTTCACCGTACAGGAAGGGGGAGGCTACCTGTCCCAATGTCGGCCATTTGCAATCTAATGCAGTTCTGGCCACCCCATATCGGAAGGATGTGGAGGCAAGGAGAGGGTAGAGAGAAGGTTTACCCCCCGAATGCTGCCTGCATTAGGTGCCGTTAGCTACAGGGAGAGGTTGGGAAAAAATGGGATTGTTTTTTTCTGGAACACCAGAGTTTGAGATGGACAGTCCCCATGGTGGAAATGTCAAAGAGTAGGGGGCATTGCTTTAAGGTGAGGGGGGAAAAGTTTAAAGGAGATGTGTGGGGCATGTTCTCCTCCACATGCCCTACATGGACTCGCACTCATTTCCCCCCCAACCCTCCTACTACATTACATCCTCTGTGGCTTTACAATTCATAAATCTTCAATCCTTGTCTCACAATAGACAATAGGTGCAGGAGTAGGCCATTCAGCCCTTCGAGCCAGCACCGCCATTCAATGTGATCATGGCTGATCATCCCTAATCAGTACCCCGTTCCTGCCTTCTCCCCATATCTCTGGTCTTCATTCCAATCTGCACATCAAAACCCCTTTCACTGGCTCTGAGTTGTTCTGTACCATTTCATGTCTCTAGTTTCTCTCTCCTCTCAGTCTGAAGAAGGGTCTCGACCCGAAACGTCAGCTATTGCAGAGATGCTGCCTGAACCTGCAGCGTTACTCCAGCATTCTGGGTCCATCTTCGGTGTAAACCAGCATCTGCAGTTTGGTTTGGTTTAGTTTAGTTCAGCTAGAGACGCCGCGCGGAAACAGGCCCTTCGGCCCACCGAGCCCGCACCGACCAGCGATCACCGCACACAAACACTATCCCACACACACACACACCAGGGACAATTTACACTTATACCAAACCAATTAACCTACACACTCGTACGTCTTTGTGGAGTGTGGGAGGAAACCGGAGCACCCGGAGAAAACCCACCTGGTCACGGGAAGAACGTACAATCTCCGTACAGACAGCGCCCATAGTCGGGATCAAACCCGGGTCACTGGCGCTGTAAGGCAGCAACTCTACCACTGCCGTGCCACCCCTTTAGTTCCTTCTTATTGAACTATTACCTGCTTCTCCTCTCTCCCAGTTTTCCTTTTTCCCCCATCCCCGACAACCAGTCTGAAGAAGAGCCCCAATCCGAAACGGCACCTGTCCACGTTCTCCAGAGGTGCTGCCTGACCTGCTGAGTTACTCCAGCACTTTGTGTCTCTCTTTCACTGATTCGAAATTAGGCTCGAATAAGTCAAGTTTTTAATTATTTTAAAGCCCCCACCGTGCACATAAATAAATCTTCTCCTGCCCCAATTCTCCCACAACAACAATCCTCTCTCCATTCGGCCCGACCGAACACAAACAAGGCAGGAAACAATGACAAGAAGTGGTGAACCGAGTTAATGACTCCAGCGCCTTCAATGTCGGCTGCAGGAGGTGCCCTCCCCCACCCCCCCGGGACACAAAGTTGGCCGGGCCAGGAGAGGAGAGGGACGTCGGTTCGCGGGAACTGCTCCAGTACATCGAGCGAGTGGGCCGAATGGCAGCAAAAATGGCGGCGCCCACGTGTGCAATATACGCGAAAGGAATTTCACCATGCACTTGCACATGTGACGAAGAAAGCAACATTGACTATTGACTATTGTAAGAACAGTAGTGGCTATTTCCCCAGCAGTTGGAACTTTAGCCTCATTGCCACAACCCCTAACCCAAAACATCTGGGTACATCACAAGCTAGGTGCAAACAGCCAAACTACAAAGAACCTTTCAAAGCCAATTCATAAAACACTGAAGTGGCTCTGAATCATTTTGACAAGCGGAATGTGTTGAGAAATACCTCTAAAAGATCGAGGGAGAAAGTATCTTACAAATTTAACTCACATTTTGAGAAATAACTTAATAACAATAAATATAGTTATCAAACACAGATCCTGCATGTTGATCCTACAAGGTGCAGTGGTATTAATATTCGTATTTGTTTATTTTACTGTCATGTCACGTTTACTGAGGTACAGTGAAAAGCTTTTTCTGACATGCTTTCCAGTCAAAGATAAGGCTATGCATGATTACAATCATGCCATCCATTGTGTACAGATACAGAATAAAGGGAATAATGTTAGTGCAAGATAAAGTCCAATTAAAGATAGTCTGTGGGTATCCAGTGAGGTAGATAGTATCTCATGACCATTCTCTAGTTGTTAAGATAGTTCAGTTCCCTGAAGTAATTCAGCGGGACAGGCAGCATCTCTGGATAGAAGGTATGGGTGACGTTTCGGGTCGAGACCCTTCTCCAACGCTCGACTCGAAACATCACCCATTCCTTCTCTCCAGAGATGCTGCCAGTCCCGCTGAGTTACTCCAGCGTTTTCTGTCTACCTTCGGTGTAAACCAACATCCACAGTTTCTTCCTACGCAGCTGGGAAGAAACTGTCCCTAATTCTGGAGGTGCGTGTTTTCACACTTCTATACCTCCTGCCTGATGGGAGAGGGGGGAAGAGGGAGTCTTGTCTGGGACTCGTGGACAACAGTCCCAGGGTCTGTTCCTGCGCTGTATCTCTAAACTAAACTTTTGTGTGCTAACATTGTATCCTTTGATTTACTTAGCATCCATAAATCTATCGTCCTGCCTTGAATATATCCAACGACAAAGCCACCACAGTCCTCTCATGGAGAAAATTCCAAATATTCACAGCTCCGAGACGGAAAAATGTTCTCCCTGCAGATCTGAATGGCTGACCCCCTTTAATTTGACTACGAAACCTTGGTCCCAGGAATCCAACCAGCGGTAGAGTTGCCACCTTACAGCGCCAGGGACCCAGGTCCGATCCTGACTACGGGTGCTTGTCTATACGGAGTTTAGTCTATACTTGTCTATACTTTCTCGCCGTGACCTGCGTGGGTTTTCTCCGGGTGCTTTGGTTTCCTCCTACAATACAACGATGTGCAGTATAGGATTGTGGGTTAATTGGCTCGGTATAAATGTAAATTGTCCATAGTGTGTGTAGGATAATAATAATAATGGATGGGATTTATATAGCGCCTTTCTAATACTCAAGGCGCTTTACATCGCATTATTCATTCACTCCTCAGTCACACTCAGTGGTGGTAAGCTACTTCTGTAGCCACAGCTGCCCTGGGGCAGACTGACGGAAGCGTGGCTGCTAATCTGCGCCTACGGCCCCTCCGACCACCACCAATCACTCACACACATTCACACACATTCACACACAGGCAAAGGTGGGTGAAGTGTCTTGCCCAAGGACACAACGACAGTATGCACTCCAAGCGGGATTCGAACCGATAGTGCTAGTGTGCGGGGATCGCTGGTCGGCGTGGACTCGGTGGGATGAAGGGCCTGTATCCGCATTGTATCTCTAAAGCCCCTGTCCCACGATGCGAGTTCACCCAAGAGCTCTCCGAGTTTAAAAAAAAATCAGACTCGTGGTGTGTACGTAGCGGGTACGTAATGACCTTGTGCATGTCCTATTGGCAGGTACTCGGGAAACGCGGTACCTCGTGAAGTTTTTCAACACTGTGAAAAATGTACAAGAGTTTCCAGAGAGTTACCATGTTTCCCGAGCACCTGCCGTTCGCATTACGAGCCGCTACGGGACATCCACGTACTATGTACTTACCACGAGTTTGGTTTTTATTTAACTCGAGAGACCTCTTGGGTGAACTCGCATCATGGGACAGGCCCTTAAGCCAAAACTAAACTAAAAAATGCTGCTTGACCCACTGAGTTACTGGCACTTGGACGTGGACCAGCAATTGGTGTTTTACTTAATCTCTCCGCATTTAGACAGGAATCACGTTACAATATCTCCGTACACAAGTACATCCTTTCTTAGTTTGGGAGAACTCGTCTGCATACAATAGTTCAGACCTCTATAGACTTTTGTATGTAAATCCTCTTGTAATAAAGGCCAGGATATTGTTTACCTTACAGTTCGCATGATGATTTGTGTTCAAGGATGTTGCCACGACACAAGGGCCTGAGCTATCAGGAGAGGTTGGGCAGACTAGAACTTTATTCTTTAGTCTTTACGGATACAGCAAGAAACAGGCCCTTCAGCCTAACAAGGCCTCGCCGACCAGCGATCATCCCATACACTAGCACTATCCTGCACACGAGGGACAATTATACAACTTACCAACGCCAATTAACCTGGTCTCAACCTGAATCGTCACCCATTCCTTCTCTCCAGCGATGCTGCCTGTCCCGCTGAGTTACCCCGGCTTTTTGTGTCCACCTACAGACCTGCACGTCTTTGGGATGTGGGAGGAAACCGGAGCACGCGGTCAACGGGAGAACATACAAGCTCCACACAGCACCCGTAGTCTGGATGGAACCGGGGTCTCTAGGGTGGTGAGGCAGCTGCTCTACCGCTGCGCCACCGTGAAAAGTGAGGTAAAATGTCAGCCATCATACTGAATGGTAGTCCGGGCATGAAGGGCCGAATGGCCCATTCATATTTCGATTTCTTATGTTCTCATATCTATCTTCAGCATTTACATTCCACACAAGTGTCCTGGGATCCGTCGCCAGCGTTGAGTCTCCGCCCAGCTCGGCCTGTGGACTTCGGGAGCCACGGTCCCCGGTAGGAAGCGGCCGATTCGGAAACGCCAAGCCGCTGAGAGTGTTCCTCCGTTCCGACGCCGGAGCTCCGATCATCCCGGCGAGGGGGCCTGAAACATCGGGCACCCGTTGCGGCAAATGCGGAGGGTTCAAGGTCCCCGACCACGGGTGAACAAAGAGGAAGATAATTGAACGTTATTGCCTTCCCTCACAGTGGGGAAACGTTGATTCTGCTGTGTGGGGATGCTCACGGTAAATTCTATGGTGTATTGTGTTATTTTTATTCGTATGGCTCTATGGTAACTCAAATCTCACGGCGCCAATTGGTGCGTGTGTGACAATAAATGTCTCTTGAACTTGGAACTCTTGCACAAATGTGCTCCCACCTCTCCTCAAATAACCATATCGGCCCAGGTTACCAGGACTGGAGGGGGCTTGAGGTACAAGGGGAGACTGGAGAAGCTGGGGGTTTTATCCACTGTGGCATAGGAAGCTGAGAGGTGATCTAATAGAGGTGTATAACATCATGAGGACCAGAGATTTTTTTCCCCACAGTAAGGGAATCTAAAACTAGAGGGTATACAGTAGATTTAAGGTGAGAGGGGCAAAACTGAAAGAGAGCTGAAGGGAGAACCTATCCACACAGAGAGATACACAAAAATGCTGGAGAAACTCAGCGGGTGCAGCAGCATCTATGAAGCGAAGGAGATAGGCAACGTTTCGTCCCGAAACGTTGCCTATCTCCTTCGCTCCATAGATGCTGCTGCACCCTCTGAGTTTCTCCAGCATTTTTGTGTACCTTCGATTTTCCAGCATCTGCAGTTCCTTCTTAAACACACAGAGAGATATGTGGATTGAGCTGCCAGAGGAAGTGGCAGAGGTAGGTTCAGTTACAACTATAAGAGACACTTAGGCTGATACATGGATAAAGATGGATTTAGAGGGATATGGGCTAAATGCAGTCAAATGGGATTTGCTCAGCCAAGCGACGTGGTTGGTATGGGTGAGTTGGGCCGAAGGGCCATGGAGTCTTAGAGCCTGGAAACAGGTCCTTCGGCCCCCAAGTCCATCGATCGCCCGTTCACATACAAGTTTAGTTTAGTGGAGAGATACAGCATGGATAGAAGCAGGCCCTTTGGCCCACCGAGTCCAATGCCGACCATCGATCATCCGTTGACACGAGTTCTATGTTATCCCACTTCCTCGTCCACTCTCAGTACACGAGGGGCAATTTATAAGACGTCCAGTCAACCTACAACCCCGCACGTCTTTGGGATGTGGGAGGAAACCGGAGCACCCGGATGGAAACCTACAGGGACTACACACGCTACACAAACTACACACACACACAGGTAGCACCTGAGATCAGGATTGAACCCGGGTCTCTGGCGCTGTGAGGCAGCAGCTCTCACTGACCAACATGTCCCATCGACACTAGTCCCACCTGCCTGCGTTTTGTTTCCATGCTGTATTACACTAGAACTATACACATCTACCACTTCCTTCCTCTGATTTATCTGGCTTTCTCCTAAAGGCATCTATATTGATTGCTTCAACCACTCCATGTTATAGAGTTCGATGTTCTCCCGTAAATGTGTAATCCCTTATTGAATTACTGGTAGCGAAGATAGACACAAAAAGCTGGAGTAACACAACGGGTCAGGCAGCATCTCTAGAGCAAAGGAACAGGTGACATTTCAGGTCGAGACCCTCCCCCCTGAAATGTCACCTATTCCTTGTCTCCAGAGATGCTGTCCGACCCGCTGAGTTTCTCCAGCTTTTTGTGTCTAACTTATGCCCCTGTCCCACTTAGGAAACCTGAACGGAAACCTCTGGAGACTTTGCGCCCCACCCAAGGTTTCCGTGCGGTTCCCGGAGGTTGCCGGAGGTTGCAGGTAGTGGAAGCAGGTAGGGAGACTGACAAAAACCTCCGGGAACCTCAGGGAACCGCACGGAAACCTTGGGTGGGGCGCAAACTCTCGAGAGGTTTCCGTTCAGGTTTCCTAAGTGGGACAGGGGCATTAGGTTACAACCAGCGTCTGCAATTCTTTCCCACATGTTATGCTAACAATGGCCTGTTTCTTTTATCATCATCTCACTTTTTGCATATCTTTCATTCATTGTTCTATGTCTCTCTACATCGATATCTCTCCTTTCCCTTATCACTAACCATTCTGAAGAAGGGTCTCGACCCGAAACGGTATGAACATTGACTTCTCCAACTTCAAGTAGCCCTTGCTTTCCCTCTCTCTCCATCCCCTCCCCTTCCCCAGTTCTCCCACCTGTCTGACTGTCTCCGACTACATTCGATCTCTGTCCCGCCCACTCCCCCGACATCAGCCTGAAGAAGGGTCTCGACCCGAAACGTCACCCATTCCTATTCAGAAATGTTGCCTGACCCGCTAGTTACTCCGGCTTTTTTATGTGTGTCTGTCTTGTATCAATGGCCACCGCTTTAGCTACAAGTGGGCTTGGTCGAGCCACATACGGGGTCGGTGCTGCCACTGATTTTGTGCCGGCTCTCCCCCCCCTACAGTTTTGGAACCCGGTGTCGTGGGAATAAATGTAAATGCCATAACTGCAGCCGCTTCCTGTCACAGCGACTCTCGGAGATGAGCAGGTCACCAGTGTTTAATTGTTTTGTTCCAGCGCGTTAATTCAGTATGACAAGATAAAAATGTAATCGGTGCTCCGAGAGTCTGTAAGCCGCTGCACTATCAGGGGACATGCGAGTAGATTTGCACTGTTTATCACTTTATACAATTGCTCTGACAAAGCCCTTGAGTTCCACTGATTTGCAAATGTAAATCTCTCTAAACTTCACTGCCAGTCAGTATGGATTTGGCCGGGAGTTATCTATGTAAACTTAATATCTTACATATGTGAATGGACACACTCCTTGGAGAGGATGTTTTAGATCTGAAATAATCCATTGATCCTTTCCTCTACACCAACAGTCTTTTCTCTCTCTCTGCAGCCTGACATTAAACGAGTGGCCAGCTCAACGTCATTCCAACCACAGCAAGCGATTAAGCCACATTTTCATGTTCAGAGATTTGCTTCTCCTGTAATGAAAGCTTACGCTGTGTCTGATTAACACAGTGTGCTGGAGTAACCCGGCGGGTCAGGCAGCATCTCTGGTGGACACTGATAAACAGAGAAACATAGAAAATAGATGCAGGAGGAGGCCATTCGGCCCTTCGAGCCAGCACCGCCATTCATTGTGATCATGGCTGATCGTCCCCAATCAATAACCCGTGCCTGCCTTCTCCCCATATCCCACTGGTGATTCTACTAGCCCCTAGAGCTCTATCTAACTCTCTCTTAAATCCATCCAGTGATTTGGCCTCCACTGCCCTCTGTGGCAAGGAATTCCACAAATTCACAACTCTGGGTGAAAAAGTTTTTTCTCACCTAGGTCTTAAATGGCTTCCCCTTTATTCTAAGACTGTGGCCCCTGGTTCTGGACTCGCCCAACATTGAGAACATTTTTCCTGCATCTGGCATGACCAGTCCTTTTATAACTTTATATGTTTCTATAAGAGACCCCCTCATCCTTCTAAACTCCAATGAATACAAGCCTAGTCTTTTCAACCTTTCCTCATATGAAAAGACTAGGCTTGTATTCACTGGAGACTAGGCTTGTATTCACTGGAGCAACATTTCGGGTCGGGACCCCGTTACTGGCGTGGTGGCGCAGCGGTGGAATTGCTGCCTCACAGCGCCAGAGACCGGTTTCGATCCTGACTACGGTGCTGGCTGTACGTAGTTTGTACGTTCTCCCTGTGACCTATGTGTTTTTCTCTCGGGTTCCTCGCACACTCCAAAGACGTACAAGATGTGAAATGATCTGCCACAGAAGGCAGTGGGGGCCAGTTCACTGGATATTTTCAAGAGAGTTGGATATAGCTCTTAGGAATCAAGGGGTATGGGGAGAAAGCAAGAACGGGGTACTGATTTTGGATGATCAGCTATGATCATATTGAATGGTGGTGCTGGCTCGAAGGACTGAATGGCCTACTCCTGCACCTATTTTCTATCTTTCTGTGTTTGTAGATGAATTGGCTTCTGTAAGTTGTCCCCAGTGTGTGGGGTAGAGTTGGTGTGTGGGTGAACGCTGGTCGACGTGACTGGCAAAAAGACTGGCTCGCTTGCTTAGTCGGGGGTGAACGTGAGTTTGGTGTGAGATTTCACTAACCGAGTAACCTTTCGCTCCTCTGTGCCGCATATAGTTTAATTATGCTGTGACATTTCTTCCAAATTTGTTGCCAACATCTTCCAGGGAAATTGGCAGCGCTACCACAACTCAGCAGATGACACGGTCCCACAACCAAGAGGCGAGGGTAAAAAAAAAAAATTGGGTGTTGCATTCTGAAGCAGACATGATTCTCGCAGAATGGGGGCACAAAGAACTGCAGACGCCAGAAACCTGAGCTAAACACCAAGTGCTGGGCTTCTGTGTAGTTTAGGGCCAAGTGTAGCGAGGTACAGTGAAAAGCTTTTGTTGCGTGCTAACCAGTCAGCGGAAAGCCAACACATGATTACAATCGAGCCATTCACAGTGTACAGATACATGGTAAGGGAATAACGTTTAGTGCAAGATTAAGCCAGCAAAGTCCATTCAAGGATAGGCCAAGGGTCACCAATGAGGTAGATAGTAGTTCAGCACTGCTCTCTAGTTTTGGTAGGATGATTCAGTAGGATGAACAGCTGGGAAGAAACTGGCTCTGAATCTGGAGATGTGCGTTTTCACACTTCTATACCTTTTGCCTGATAAGAGATGGGAGAAGAGGGAGAAGAGGGAGGAAGAGGGGGAGCCTAGTAGGCCAGGAAGCATCAGTGGAGGGAATGGACGGACGACGTTTCGGGTCGGGACCTTTCTTCAGTCTGAGAGGAAGCTCCCGAACAATTCTTCAATAAATGTGACGAGCCTAGATGGGGTGTCTTGGCTGGCATGGACGGGTGGGGCCGAAGGGCCTGTTTCCGTGCCGTACAAGTCCAAATTTGGACGAGCACTTGAATCTCCTCAACACGGAGGGTCTATGGACCACCTGCAGGGTAATGGGATCAGACTGGGTGGGTGCTTGGTGGTCAGCATAGACGTGGTGGGCCGAAGGGCTTGTTTCTGTGTAGGAAGGAACTGCACCAGCTGGTTTACACTGAAGACAGGCACCAAATATTGGAGTAACTCAGCAGGACAGGCAGCATCTCCGGAGCTAAGGAAGAGGTGACATTTCGAATCGGAACACTCCTCCAGACTTGTTTCTGTGCTGTATATAACTCTACAATTCTGCATCCATAAGATATCTATATATCTATAGTCTGAAGAAGGGTCTCGACCCGCAACCCATTCCTCCAGAGATGCTGCCCGACCCACTGAGTTACTCCACCATTTTGTGTCTATCTTATATATCTATCAGGTAAGAAGCTAAGATAAGAGGTGACAATTACACCAGGACATGCATGTGGCAAAAAAAAAGCCTTTGCATTTATGCAATCAACATCTATTTATCAACATTTATGCAATCCCATCGACAGACATTTTTCCGAAAATCGCTTCCTTTATCCCAACCAGCCAACATGATATTTCACGCCTACGTAGACAGACATGCAAGAGGGTTGGACCTTACCGGTGTGTCGTGGAGAGACGCTGGACTCTCGCAACACAAAGCCTCTCTGGTCATCGTGGACGGGGTGTGTAGTTCCTCCGGGTGAAGGTTGTTGGCAAAGTTCGGGGGAAGGGCAAGGTGAAAAGCAGAGTATCCGTCACTCTCTCCCTCGTCCACTTTCTGTCGGCTGGTCGCGTTGGCCACCTCTCCGTCTGTTTCTCCGTACGGAGACGCGGGTCTCTTGGAAGACATCCTTGGGGAAACAAGACAAAGAGAAGCAATGTCACACCTCCACGTGCCACGTTCACCCATCGCCACCTTCCAACCTACAACAGTGCGGCACGGTGGCGCAGCGGTAGAGTTGCTGCCTCACAGCGCCGGAGACCCCGCTTCCATCCGGACTACAGGCGCTGTCTGTATGGAGATTGTACTTTCTACCTGAGACCGCGTGGGTTTTCACCGGGAGCTCTGGTTTCCCCCACACACTCCAAAGACGTACAGGTTTGTAGATTAATTGGCATCGATAAAGATTGTAAAATGTCCCTACTATGTAGGGTAGTACTAGTGTACGGGGATCGCTGGTTGGCACAGACTAGGTGGGCTGAAGGGCCTGTTTTTCGCGCTGTATCTCTAAACTAAACTAAATGGTACAGCGTAGAAACAGACCCATTTGGCCCACAATGTCCATGCTGAACATGATGCCATGTTAAACTAATGTCCTCTGTTCACTGTTTAGGTAATTTCTCTGCCCACCTAAATACCTCTACACAAGGAACTGCAGATGCTGACTTACAGGAAAAGACACAGAGTGCTGGAGTAACTCAGTGGGACAGGCAGCATCTCTGGAGAGAAGGAATGGGTGACGTTTTGGGTCGAGACCCTTCTTCAGATCTGGAGGACGGTCCGGAGAAGGGTCTCGACCCGAAACGTCACCCATTCCTTCTCTCCAAAGATGCTGCCTGTCCCGCTGAGTTACTCCAGCACTCTGTGTCTATCTGGCACAATTATATCATAGGCCTAGGAGAGGGACCTGTGGTGTAAAACCTGTATTTCTCAGTTGAAAGACACAAAGTGCTGGAGTAACTCAGCGGGTCAGGTAGCATCTGTGGAGAACTTGGATAGGTGACGTTTTGGATCTTTGGACTTGAACAATGGTACCGAGAATCTGAAGAAGAGTCCCAACCTGAAATATTGCCTATCCGTGTTCTCCCAGTGATGCTGCCTGAGCCGCTGGGTCTGCGGGAGGGAGTGCACGGCCTCGACGGGGGAGTGGGCCGCTGGAGGCCCTGCACCAGCCTGGGGCTCGGCTGGACCGGGAGCCGCTCCAAGAGGCCAAGCACGTGGACTGGATGTGGCCTACAGCGGTGGAGCAGCGGCGGTGGTCACCACGGCTACGCTTGGCCAGGCCAACCCTGCAACGTCGCCATGACAACAGACCTTCATGGTCAGGTCAAGATCCCTGCACTTACAACAACTGGGACTAAATTGGCGGCTCTGTACACTGTCTCAGTGTACAACTGCGAAACACTTGTACTGTATCTGAGATACTTATCTAAGAGGTATCTAACTGCTTATGCATAGTGATACTTGTATTGAACAATATACAAAAATGAATTTCACTGTGCTTTAGTATGGGTGACAAATAAAATACCATTGACCATTGAGTTACTCCAGCACTTTGTGCATTTTTTTGTAAACCAGAATCTGCAGTTCCTTGTGTCTCTATTTCTCAGTAAAGGGCCTGTCCCACTTTCACGACCTAATTCACGACCTCTGCCGAGTTTGCCCTTGACTCATACTCGCAGCATGGTCGTCACGAGGTCATAGGAGGTCGTAGGCAGGTCAAGGGAGGTCGTAGGTAGGTCCTAGGAGGTCATAGGTAGGTCGTAGCAGGTCGTGATGCTAGTCGTAGGTACTCGTGGCATCAAGTAGGTCGGGGTGTTTTTTCAACATGATGAAAAATGTCCATGAGTAAAAAAGGTTGTGAATTAGGTCAGGAAAGTGAGACAGGCCCTTTAGTTATACTGCTGTGCTTTGCAGAGACCAAACTCTGGTGATCCCACTTTCAGTCATGTCTTTCCCCAATCTCTGGAAGGTCTCTCCTCTCCCTCGAACCATCTAATATTTTGCAGAGGAAGGATACGGCAGACACAAAAACAAACTTCATATCCCCGTCCAAGTAACCATGACGCACATCTAGGACTGGCTTAAAATTTCCCCAAGAATGTGGAACACCATGAGTTGCAACAATTGTGTTAATTCTATTGTCTTCAGCAACAGACTTAAGATAGACACAAAATTCTGGAGTAATTGGAGAAAAGGAATAGATGACATTTCGGGTCCAGACCCCTACACATTGAAACGTCACCTATTTCTGTTCTCCAGAGATGCTGCCTGACCCTCTGAGTTACTCCAGCTCTTTGTGTCTCTCTTTGGTGTAATACCAGCGTCGGCAGTTCACTCCCTACACATTAAACCTGCATTGATGTGGGCATAAACTGGCAGCAGCCCTGTTTGACTGTGGTAGCATGACAACCAATCTGAACACCATTCACTTGATACCCACTCCCATTCAACCCGTTCAGAGCCAAGATCTGACGAAGGGTCCCAGACCAACTTGGCACATATCCATGTCCTCCAGAGATGCTGGCTCACCTGCTGAGTTACGTCAGCACTTTGGGTACTGCTCAAGATACCTGGATCTGCAGTGGTTTGTGTTCGTGTTTGTGTTTGTGTTTGGTGTGAGGTAAAACTTTTTCACCCAGAGAGTTGTGAATCTGGGGAATTTTCTCCACATGGAGGCCAATTCACTGGATATTTTCAAGAGAGAATTAGATAGAGCTCTTCGGGCTAACTGAATCAAGGGATATGGGGAGAAAGCAGGAACAGGGTACTGATTCTGGATGATCAGCCATGCTCATATTGAATGGCAGTGCTGGCTCAAAGGGCCAAGTGGCCGGCTCCTACATCTATTGTCTATGTTTCTGTTTCCACTGAGCCATGCTCACTAGATGGAGAGAGGCCATCAGAACCTTGCATCGTATTCACTCCATGTCTCAGGACTCTGATAACAACTCTGCCAGGTCTAAGGTAGTGCTGAACAGTCAGAGATGTCTTTGTACAAAAGAGACACTAAGTTCTTAGTTTAGTTTAGAGATAGAGGCCCTTCGGCCCACCGAGTCCATGCCAACCACCAATCACCTGTTCACACTCGTTCTACAGCAAGAGTTCCCAGCCTGGGGTAAATTTCGCCCACCCAGGGGGTAAATTTATTGATTCTGGATTTGTACATATGTTTTCTCATTGACTGACTGTGTTTGGTTCTGGTATACTGGTATCTGTTCATCATTAGTTGTTCATAAATAAGTGAAATAACATTATTATGTGCTATTAAAGTTGCCAGGGGTAAACGGGACGAAAAAGGTTGGGAACCCCTGTTCTACAGAGAGCCAATTAACTGGACACACGGTCACAGGGAGAACATGCAAACTCCGCACAGACAGCACCCGAGGTCAGGATCGAAGCTGGTCAGGTAAGATAGTGCTAGTCTGTGTGAGCTGAACCTGGTGGGCTGAACGGCCTGATGCCGTGCTGTATCTCCAAATCTAAACTAACCTTCAGACCCGCACCTCTTTGAATGTGGGCGGACACCGGAGCAGCTGGAGGCAACAGGGGGAATGTGCAAACTCCACACAGACAGCACCAGAGGTCAGGATGGAACCCGGGCCTCTGTCACTGTGAGGCAGCAGCTCTACCTGCTGTACCACTGTGCCGCCCACAATTCAGTGTCACATTTGTTCCCTCAAGTGGAATAATTTGACTGAAAGCAGAAAGGCTCATCTCAATATTCAGGTCAATATTCATTCTTTTGTCGAGCTTGTTTTATGCAGTCCATCTGACCATCACATCTACTCCTATTTAAGAGACACAAATGGCTGTTCCATTTCCTACATTACAAAAATGAATGACCTTCGAGTGCTATAAGGCTCGTTGAGATGTCACATGGTCTCCATAATCACTGGATAAATGAAAGTTCTTCCCCCACGTTCTCGAGCCTTTCATGCATTTCAATCCATAAAAACAAGTAACTGCAGGTGCTGATTATTGCACAAAAGGACACAAAGTGCTGGAGTAACTCAGCGGGTCAAGGGCTTGTCCCACTTGGGCGTCATTTGCGCGTAATTTACGCGTCGTCATTTACACGTCACGATGCACGTATAGTGCACATTACGCGCGCATGGTGCGTGGTGACCTAGGCGCGGCGCCCCAGGATTTTGTGATGTACAAAATCTTTGCGAGCCATCTGCGTGACGCGCAAGTGGGACAGGCCCTTAAGGCAGCATCTCTGGAGAACGTGGAGGGGTAACGTTTCAGCTCGGGACATTTCTTCAGACTGATTGTGGGGGGGGGGGGGGGGGGGGGGGGAGTGAAGGGATGAAAGAGGTGAACGGCAGACCAAATTCTGGCAAGCCATAGGTGGATACAGGTGAAGGGGTGGTTTAGTTTGACAGATGGTTGGACAAACGTCAGAGATTAAAAGACATGAAGTGTGAGATAAGACAATAAGGAGAAGATGTGTGAAATGTGAAGCCAGAGGAAGGAATATATAGGTGGGGAAAAATACATACAAAGTGCTGGAGTAACTCAGCGGGTCAGGCAGAATCTCTGGAGAAAGGGGATAGGTGATGTTTTGAGTCTTTTATTTCTGACCTTTGTTGCAACAATCTGCCTATTAAAACCCCCCTCACCTGCATCCATCTATTATCTAAGATAGACACAAAATGCTGGAATAACTCAGCGGGTCAGGCAGCATCTCTGGAGAGGTGATGTATTGGGTCGAGGCCCTTCTTCAGACTATCATCTGCCACGCTTTGTCCTGCCTCTGTTCTCTTCCAAGTTTCTTCTCCCCCTCCGAAGAAAGATCCCGACCCAAAACGTCAGCTATCCATGTTCTCCAGAGATGCCGCCTGACCCGCTGAGTTACTCCAGCATTTCATCTCGTTTTTATGCATTGCAATCCATTTCATTTCAACCCAGCGTGTTATATGGTTCGCACTCATGCAGAATATGTTGAATCAGTGAAGAGAAAAAAAACGACAGAAACATGCCTAAAAAACTTAGCAAGTCAGGCAGCATCCACGAAAGGATGACATGCTGAGAAATTCAATCATTATGTTTATTTTCAAATTTCAGCGTCTGTAGGTTTTTTTCCCCCTATTTTTTCTATCAGTACAAATTTTACATAGTGCTTGATTTTATTGTCCTCTGGAAGCAAATGGCAGGTAAAATCGGTGAGGTGTAAAACAGTGTTGAGGAAGTACCTTTAGAATGGAGATGAGGAGGAATTTCTTTGGGCAGAGGGTTGTGAATCTGTGGAATTGATTGCCACAGACGGCTGTGGAGGCCAAGTCATTGGGGTATTTTTAAGGCGCAGATTGACAGGTTCTTGATTGCTAAGGGCATCAAAGATCCAGGGTTTTAGAACCATAGAAAAATATAAAATAGGTGCAGGAGGAGGCCATTGGGCCCTTCGAGCCAGCGCCGACATTCATTGCGATCATGGCTGATCGTCCCCAATCAATAACCCATGCCTGCCTTCTCCCCATATCCCACTGGTGATTCCACTAGCCCCTAGAGCTCTATCTAACTCTCTCTTAAATCCATCCAGTGATGTGGCCTCCACTGCCCTCTGTGGCAGGAAATTCCACAAATTCACAACTCTCTGGGTGAAATTGTCATATGTCCCAGATAGAACAATGAAATTCTTACTTGTGGGAGAAGGCAGATGAATGGGCTTGAGATGAAAAATTAGATCAGCCGCAATTGAATAGGGGAGTAGACTTCATGGGCCAAATGGCCTAATTCTGCTCCTATGTCTTATGAAAACGTCACAAAAAGATTTGTTGACACAAAAAGCTGGAGTAACTCAGCGGGACAAGCAGCATCTCTAGAGAAAAGGCATAGGTGACGTTTCAGGTCAAGACCCTTCTTCAGACTGAGAGTCGGGAGAGAGAGAAACTCGAGATATGAAAAGAGTCAAAGAACAAATGATTGAAAGATATGAAAAGTACAAATCAGAGCCAGCAATGATGATCAAGAAAAGGTGGAGCCCACAATGGTCCATTGTTGGCTGTGGAGAAGGTGATAACGAGTGGCTACAAACAGTGCAACTAAGCCGGACGACAGTGGAACTAGTGGGAAGAATCTTCGTTTTAGAGATACAGCGTGAAAACAGGCCCATTCGGCCCATCTAGTCCATGCCGAGCATGCAACCCCATCAAATACCCGAAACACGTGCAACGTTACTAGTGGGGGCTGCAAACACCAAAGGAAGGGTCGTGCAGCTTTAATGTGTTAACACAGTGGCCTTTACTAATAGAACTAAAACTACATTGACATTCATGCCTGTGGGTATGATCTTGCGTTAGAGCACATTTTACTGAAACCAGAGTTTGTCCCGCGGTAGGGGGGATAGTGTTTCAGCGGCGAATTAAAAATGATGCTTCTACACTGACCACCGAGTTCGGGATCCGCTGAGATGTTGCTGCTCGGGAACATAACTCAATCACGTTACTGTTTAATTAGGGCCGGCCGTAATGATGCCTCCAAATGTAGCCTGCATCTCAAACAGATGCAAAGCCGACACCCATCCTGTGATGTTTACTGATCCTGCAGATAAATGCAATCTAAGCTGACGGTCGTGATTCATATCATGGCTGGAATACTCGAACCCACAGCAGGATGACAGGATGCATCACTGACCATTGTCGCCATTGCCCTGTGACTGCACTCTTGAGGGGAAACACACTGGGGGCGGTGATCAGCATAGTCGCTGTGTATAACAGCCAGACAAACACTTTAGACTTTAGATTTTCGAGATACAGCGCGGAACAGGCCCTACGGCACACTGACTCCGCGCCAACTGGCGATCCCCAACACGAGTTCTATCCTACACAGACACACACTAGGGACAATTTACAATTCCACCAAAGCCAGTTAACCTACAAACCTGTACGACATTGGGATGTGGGAGGAAACCGGAGCACTGTGGGGAAAACCCACGTGGTCACAGGGAGAACGCACAAACTCCGTAGTCAGGATTGCACCCGGGTCCTCTGGCCTTGTGAGGCAGCAACTCTACCACTGCCCCACCTGTCTGATACATCTAACAGGAAAATAGACATAAAGTGCTGGAGTAAAGGGCGTGTCCCACTTGGGTGTCATTTGCGCGTCATTTACGCGACATCATTTACGCGTCACGACGCACGACGCGCGTGCATGGTGACGTGGGCCGCGCCGCCCCAGGATTTTGAGATGTACAAAATCTTCGTGCGCCATCTACGTGACGCGCAAATGACGCCCACGTGGGACAGGCCCTTCACTAAGCAGGTCAGGCAGCATTTCTGAAGAGAAGGAGACAGTGTCTCCCTCCCTGAATCTCAGTATAAAGAAGGGTCTCGACCCAAAACGTCACCTATTCCTTTTCTCCAGAGATGCTGCCTGACCCGCTGAGTTACTTCAGCATTTTGTCTCCATCTTCGGTATAAACCAGCCATATATCTAAAAGGAAGATCGACACAAAATGCTGGATGGAGTAACTCGCCGGGTCAGGCAGCATCTCCGGACAACATGGATCGGTGACCCTACTTCAGATTGATTACAAGACTATTATCACCTTATTGATTGTAAGTTACAGCATGGAAACAGGCCCTTTGGTCCGAGTCCACGCCGGCCATCGATCACACATTCACACTAGTTTGATGTTATCCCACTTTCACATCCACTCCCTACATACTACGTGCAATTTACACAGCCCAATTAACCTCTGTGGCGCAGAGGTAGAGTCACTGCCTTTCAGCTCCAGAGACCCAGGTTCAATCCCGACTACGGGCGCTGTCTGTACAGAGTTTGTATGTTCTCCCAGTGACCGCGTGGGTTTTCTCCGGGTACTCCGGTTTCCTCCCACACTCCAAAGATGTACAGTTTTGTAGGTTAATTGACTTCTGTAAATTGTAAACATTGTCTCTAGTGTGTAGGATAGTGCTAGTGTACAGGTGGGTCGCTGGCTGGCACGGATTCGGTGGGCCGAAGGGCCTGTTTACATGCTGCATCTCTAAAATCTAAAGTCTACAATGTTTTGCACAGTTCTTCAGTGCACTGTCTTCACCTCTCTACCAGCATTCTGTCTCCTACTACAATCAGTCTGAAGAAATATTCCACCTGGAATGTTCCCTATCCATTCCCTCTAGAGATGCTGCCTGACCCACTGTGTTACTCCAGCACTTTGTGCCTCTTTTTGTGAACCGGCATCTGCAGTTCCTTGTGTCTACAAACCAACTCAGTGCTCTGTGGGACCCTCCACCCACTTTGATTCATCTCTCCCTATCCTTCTATTCCTCACCGGCACCAGCTCCACCCAACTGCCATACATGCTCGTCTACAGTAAAAACAATCAAGTTTAAGGAGAACTATTTGCTTCTGAAATCGCCTTGAAGGAAGGTCTTCACTGTAGGCTCAGTAAGGGGTGCAGCATTTGACTTAGAGAGGGGGGTGGGAGGAAATCAGCCAATATTTCCTCCACTTTTTATCCGTCTTCAGCAAACCTAGTGACACTTGGTTCAGGGGTCTACCATGCCCTCCACATTGAATATCCTGAGAGTGCTCGCATCCCAGATTTTGCTTAAAGATTACTACAGTTAGTCACTGGGTGGACAATGACAAGTTTTGGACTTGTACAGGGTGGACAATGGGGAGAGGTGGAACTGTACAAGGTGGACAATGAAAAGTTGAGGAACTGTAGATAATGGGGAGTTGTGCAACTGTAGAAAATGGACAATCAGGAGTTGGGGAATTGTTGAGGGTGGATAAGGGGCAGTTATGGGACTATACAAGGTGGACAATGAAAGATTTAGTTTAGTTTAGTGGGAGGAAGCCGAAGATCTCGGAGGAAATCCATGCAGGTCACGGGGAGAACGTGCAAACTCCGTGCAGACAGCACCCATAGTCAGGATCGAACCTGTGTCTCTGGCGCTGTAAGGAAGCAACTCTACTGCCGCGCCACCGTGCCGCCCAATAGTGCGGTTGTGGGACAGTGCAAAGTGAATGATGAGAACCTGTGGGACTGCACAAGGTGGACAATGAGAAGTTGTGGGACCGTGCGGAGTTCACAACCTGTGGGACTGGAGTGGAATGAAGGGGGCCAATTTCTTCTGGAAGAGAGGAGAGAAAGGTGAGCGTGGCGAGAAAACGACGGAGAAGGGAGGAGGAGGGGATGCAAGGGGAGAACATGGATCGGGGAATGATAATGAAAAGGATGGAGGAAAGAGGAAGGAAAAGTTCCTGGAATGAATTGAGGATGAAAATAAAAGGGGGAAAAGAATGGGAGTGAATGAAACAGAAACTTTACAAGGACCGAATCCCAATGCAAATACTTGGGAGCAGATGAAGAAAGTGAGCCTCAATAGCAGACTGTCATGTCAAAAAAGGGTGTCTGGAAACTGGACGGATGGAAACTTAGAAACAGAAAATAGGTGCAGGCCATTCAGCCACTTGAGCCAGCACCGCCATTCAATGGCAGATCATCCAAAATCAGTACCCCGTTCCTGCTTTCTCTCCATATACATTGATTCCAATAGCCCTAAGAGCTAACTCTCTCTTGAAAACGTCCAGTGAACTGGCCTCCACTGCCTTCTGTGGCGGAGAATTCCACAGATTCTCTGGGCAAAAAAAGTTTTTTCCTCATCTCAGTCCCTGGGACTCATTATTTTTTTAATGAGTGGGAACTGGACTGGTTGGAAACTGTACAGGGTGGGCAATGGGGATCCGCTATCCTTTACGCACCAAGTCTCCAGTGGTATTCTCACATACTCCCAGATGGAGCAGGCAGCAAAGGAAATTGCTTGTGCAAGATTATATCTGCCGCACACACACAACTAAAAGTTATCTGCCAATAATTAACTTCACACAAAGCTAATTAAAAGGAGGAACATCTTTTAAAAAAAAGAAGCCTAATGTTTGGTCTTTTATGGTAGCAATTACGATGGCAGAAATTTGAATATCAATATTTCAACAGTGAAGACCTTCTTCGGAGGCTATTTGAGAATCAATTAAAGTGAGCTTGTTTTTACTGTAGACATTCACTTAAGGCAATAGACAATAGGTGCAGGGGTAGGCCATTCAGCCCTTCGAGCCCACACTGCCATTCACTGTGATCATGGCTGATCATCCCCAATCAGTACCCCGTTCTTGCCTTCTCATCATATCCCCTAACTCCGCTATCTTTAAGAGCTCTATCTAACTCTCTCTTGAAATCATCCAGAGAATTGGCCTCCACTGCCTTCTGAGGCAACGAATTCCACAGATTCACAAAACTCTCCGGGTGAAAACATTTTTCCTCATCTCTGTTCTAAATGGCCTACCCCTTATTCTTAAACTGTGGCCCTTGGTTCTGGACTGCCCCAACATTGGGAACATGTTTCCTGCCTCTAGCATGTCCAATCCCTTAATAATCTTACATGTTTCAATAAGATGCCCTCTCATCCTTCTAAATTCCAGAGTATACAAGCCCAGCCGCTCCATTCTACCCACATATGACATCCCGCCATCACGGGAATTAACCTGGTGAACCTACGCTGAGTAGTGGTGGAGTAGATACAACAAACATAGTTATTGAGCCATGCAACATGGAGACAGGCCCTTCTGCCCAACTAACCCATGCCAACCAAGATGTCCCATCTACGCTCGTACCACATTTGGTCCGTATCCCTGGAAGCATTTCCTATCCATGCCCTTGTCCAAGAGTCTTTTAAATGTCATTATAGCACATGCTTGAACCACCTCCTCTGGCAGTTCGGTTTGTGTACCCACCACCCTCCGTGTGAAAAGGTTGCGCTTGGGATCTCATTAAATCTTTCCTCTCACCTTAAGCCTATTCCCCTACTCTGGGTAAAAGACTGTGCATTCACCCAATCTATTCCCCTCATGATGTTATGCACCTGTATAAGGTCACCCCTCAGCCTCCTGCGCTACAAGGAATTGAATCCGCGCCTGCCCAACCTCTCCCAGTAGCTCTGGCTTTCACCCAGCCCACAGCTAACATTGGCCACTTTTCCCGTTACTTTTTTGCATTTATTTCATTCATTTGTTCCAGATCTCTCTTCACCGCCGTCAATATCTCTCGTTTCCCTTTCTCCTGACTCTCATCAGTCTGAACCCGAATTGTCACCTATCCCTTCTCTCCAGAGATGATGCCTGTCCCGCTGAGTTACTCCAGCATTTTGTGTCTCCCTTTCAAGCCCTGGCAACATCCTTGGTGAATTTGCAAGTAGGAATTTCATGTTTCAGTCTAGGGAAATATGACGAATCTACATTCTTGACTTGTATTGTATGTTTGACTGCTGCAATTTCGTTCAGACTTCGGTCTGAATGACAATAAAGGCTATCTAATCTAATCTAATCTAAATGTATTAAGGAAATAAGCAGGATACAAGCAATTGAAGATAAATGGGAATCTCTTCCCTGCCCTGTTACAGACCCACCTGCTAGTTTCTCCGCTATCTTTCTGGCTGCACTCCCCTCACTCCCACTGTGAATGTGTCCAGTGTGGAACCGGCAAACTGCAACAGAGAATCTCTCTGTCCTGTAGCTGAATCGTACCGAAGCACAGTCGTGCGTGGAATTAGTTTAGCAATGGTCCTGCCTTCGCCCGCTGCCGTGGCGAAAAAGACTTGATGGAAACTCGCCTTGCACCATAATGAGAAAGAAACTCTTGAGAAAGTTTACGCACACACACACGCGGAGTCTACACTCAAACGGCGACTGGCAGGCAATGTGTAGGAAACAGACTGCAGATGCTGGTTTAAACCGAAGATAGACACAAAAAAAGCTGGAGTAACTCAGCGGGTCGTTTCCCTCTCCCCCCCCCCCCCCCCCAGTCTGACGAGGGGTCTCGCCCCCAAATGTCACCAATTGCTTCTCTCCAGAAACGCTGCCTGTCCCGCTGAGTTACTCCAGCACTTTGTGTCTATCTGCTGACAATATTATTCACACGGAAATACAAAACATATCATCTTCATGCGGCCCAAATCCGCAGCACAGCGCCAACAACAATATTAGGTTCGGGTTTATTATTAGACGTTTCCTTTTATAAATGTCCACGGAGCCCGTCTTCCCTTTATCAAGATAGACACAAAATGCTGGAGTAACTCAGTGGGACAGGCAGGCAGCATCTCTGGAGAGAAGGAACGGGTGATGTTTCCCGGGCTGTAATATGGTTCATATCTGGTAGGATTCAGAAAATCAGACTGAAGAAGGGTAGGGACCCGACCTGAAACCTCGCCTGCCCATTCCCTCCACAAACGCTGCCTGACCCGCTGAGTTACTCCAGCACTTTTGAGCTGTGCTCAAGATTCCAGCTTGTGTCTCCATCAAATAACCATCCCGCGCTCGGATGCCTAGACTGGTTTCACTAGCTCTGAAACAGGATCTGGAAATCAGCGGGTTAATGATCCATTGCCCAATTTATCAATAGGTTCCTTTGCTAAACTCGCGCGTGTGTGTCTGTGTGGAAACAGGCCCTTCGGTCCAACTTGCCTACACCGACCAACATGTCCCGTCTACACGAGTCCCACCTGTCTGTGTTTGGCCCATATCCCTCTAAACATGTCCTATCCGTGTATCTAATTACTTCTTAAACATTGCGATAGTCCCTGCCTCAACTACCTCCTCTGGCAGCTTGTTCCATACACTCACCACCCTTTGCGTGAAAAAGTTACCCCTCAGATTCCTAAAAAATCTTTCCCTCTTCACCTTAAACCTATGTCCTCTGGTTGTGTGTGTGTGTGTGTGTGTGTGTGTGTGTGTGTGTGTGTGTGTGTGTGTGTGTGTGTGTGTGTGTGTGTGTGTGTGTGTGTGTGTGTGTGACGGTGTGTGTGACGGTGTGTGTGTGTGTGTGGCGCTGTGTGACGGTGTGTGTGTGTGTGTTTGTGTGTCGGTGTGTGTGTGTGTGTGTGACGGTGTGTGTGTGTGTGTGTGACGGTGTGTGTGTGTGTGTGCGCGCGTGTGTGTGTTTGTGTGTGTGTGTGTGTGTGCGTGTACGATATCGTCTCTGAACGGCGCGCATATAGTAAAATAAAACTATTCACATGCTTAAAATCCCAGCGGACATTCAATACCTAAAGAGCTAAATTACATTCAATTACTTGGATTTAATAATTTCACAGGGCTTTTGCAAATATTTGATCTGAAACTCCTTCTTCGAGGTACACGTGCTGGAATGATATGATTACTAATCACCTTCTCCTGCAATTGTCACTCGTCTATACCCCTGACACCAGTCTCATCGCCGCTCTGAAAGCAACACAGTGTAAAAATGCTCGCAGTTCAGTTGAAGGTAGGGAGCGAGCGGTGGCAAGTTCTAACTAAAAGCACCATTAGATCGTGGAAGCTTAAAATTTTTTGACACTCACTCTCTCATTTCATCTTTGTTTGCGATCTGTATGAATTGAAATTCAACGAGAGCCCAGCTGAATCAAACCGTTGTTCTCCAAGCGCGCCCAGCGCATGCCAATAATTCTGTTACTGAGGGGAAACCTACGAGTTGATCTGCAATGGGCCATTATAATTTGTTTATTTTACTTTAGCATAATAGAAACGTTTGTGTCGGTCCCTGCCAATAAAACAAAATGTGAGAGCTCTTTGTAGGTGTTAAGAAAACTGTCGCAACTCTATATTGTTACGTGTTAGGTCCACGTTCAAGGGACATAAGGGACAAGTTTTTTTAAAAACTTAAAGCAATCTTGTCTATTAAGGTTCGGTTACCACGTTAATTTTGGGAATCAATTTATTAAAGTTTTCAGCAAAGTTTAAGGCTCTATTAAGTTAACAATCGTCACACACGCGGTCTCTTCTGGATTTTGTGTTTTTGAACGTGGAAGCCTCGGCGAATTATTTTCCTCGTTACAAATACAAAAATGGGTTCAAAGCAAAATGAAATGAAACAAATTGTTTCTGAAAAGCCCGCTTCGGCAAAACTGAGCCGAGGGCAAGTTGGGGAGGGGGGGGGGGGGGGGGGGGGGGGGGGGGGGGGTGAAAGAGAGAGGGAGAGGGAGAGAGACTGCAGATGTATGGGTAATTATATTAGGTTAAACAAGGGGCCTGAAGGGAGCAAAGGAACCATTCTTCATTAAACAACCCATCACCCATCCTGTCCCGCTCTCCCTCTGACTAACTAAAGCAATCTTTGTCTTCCCTTTGCCTCAAAGCCGAGTTTGCCAGATTAGCTTCCTGTCCACAAGAAGACAAGAACAAAGTCCTTAATGTCACTCTGCCATCAATTATCAATTGTACATGAGGAAACACACAGGAAGATGAAGAGCTCACTTCGGGCGTTGACGACAATCTAACCAACATTAACTTCTCAAATGTGGTATTGGTAACCCTGGCGCAAGCTCAAGTCACAAGGGGTGGGGTGGGGGGTGGGGGGGGGGGTCTCTTGTGAGCTGTGGGGAGCCTAGTTCTATTGCCTTGGAAAGTTGGGACACAGGCACCCGTTCACCATTTCTCCCGCCAGTCTCAGCCGCGCAGCTGGTAGTGCCGCTACTCAGAGCGCCAGAGACCCGGGTTCAATCCTGACCCTGACCCTGACCTCGGGTGGTGTGTGTGTGTGTGTCCTAGACGTAGATTGATTGATTCATCTTCTGTAAAATTGCCCCTTGCGTGTAAGGGAGTGGATGAGAGTAAGTGAGATAACGTGCACTAGCGTTATTTTAGATTAGATTCAGTTTATAGTTGTGGCATGGAAACAAGCCCCCTCGCTATTCCCTTCACCCGCGTCTGTACAATGTAAATGGCTCGATTGTAATCATGTCTTGTATTTGCTAGCTGGTTGGCACGCAACAAAAGCTTTTCACTGTACCTCGGTACACGTGACAATAAACTAACTAACTAGTGCGAACGGGTGGTCGGCGTGGACTCGGTGGGCCGAAGGGCCTGTTTCCCTGCTGCATCTTGAAACTTAAACCAAACTGAAAGCGTAGCGATTTACAGCGCGCTTGACACACGAGACATTGCATTTACCATCGCAGCTGAAACATAACTTCTTCAGCAAACCACCAACACAAAGTTCCCCCTTAACTGGAGTGAAACGAATGCGGGGCCGCGGGCAAGGGGAACAATTAGACAAAGCGCTAGATCTCGGACAATGGGCCGAACGGTCTCGTGTTTGCATTGCGCTATTTGTAAACCCAAACGATTTCAAACAAAAGCAACATGCACACATTTCAAAAATCTGGCGGCTACCAACCGATGTTACAACACGGAGAATTTCAACTTTCATTTCTGTTCCCACTAAAACGCTCACACAACAACCGAAGGGTTATAACACCAGCCCTTCCGATCAAGTTATTTCGCTTCTCCCGAGTTGAACTTACCTTTTGAATTCGTGAGGCAGAGCGAGGCCGCTTAGCATACTGAGTGCGGGACTTGTCCCTGTCAAAAACAAGCACCCACAATAGTTTCAAACTAAATCTATTAATCTTTGCATCGCGCCGATGCAACTGGGCTTGTGTCTGAGAATCCTGTTGACAAACGGCGAAAACAAAACAGCACAGGGGCAAGGCGACAAAACGACCCGGTGGCGGGCAGGTGGGGTGGGGTGGGGACTACAAAATTAAGAGTCGCCGGAATGTCTTAAAGAAGTCGAGCGGCGGTCTTTAACTGCGGAGGTTCCTGACATGATCAGACTGCCGGTCGATCCAGCCACTTCCACTGCTCGCCACTGCCACCGTGACAGACGAGTTCGCTGGATGGCTGCTTCTTCATTGTCCAAAAATGCTTATTTGCCAAGCAACAGTGGGGCTTTGTGGCATCGGAGAGAGGGGGGGAGAGAAGAAAAAAAAAAAGAGGAAAAAAAAAATCTCGCAGTTGATGGTAAGTTATGGGGCCTTTGTGAGATCTTTGCAAAGAAAACAAGAGAGATAGGAATTTGGCAGGGAAAATATAGCGCCGCATTCCCTTGCGCTTGGAACCTGCATTCTCCGCGAAAACAATCGGGCATTGTTAAGGGGAAGAAAAGGCAACTTTGACAGCAGCGCCCCAAGTCCATGAAACCTGTAAACAATGTGTCACTCACCCGATCGCGCTCTTTGCTATTTCTCGAGAGGGCTCTAGATTCACCTCAATGGTGAAAATTTACTGGCGATGTGGGTTGTTTTTTTTTAAGTCATCAGTTCAAGTTTAAACCCGACCTCCATGGAAACACCGAGGAGTCCCTGAGCCAAGATTTCACAGCTAACTGTCGGAGGGAGAGAGAGAGTGAGAGGGAGGGAGGGAGATAGAGAGAGAGAGAGGAGGGGGTGGGGGGAGTGAGAGAGAGTGTGTATGTGAGAGTGACAGAGAGAGAATGATGGAGTGGGAGAGGGAGGGAGAGAGGGAGAGAGAGAGAATGATGGAGTGGGAGAGGGAGAGAGAGAGAGAGAGAGAGAGAGAGAGAGAGAGAGAGAAGGAGAGAGAAAGAGAGAGAGAGAGAGAGAGAGAGAGAGAGAGAGAGAGAGAGAGAGAGAGAGAAATAGAGAGAGAGAGAGAAACAGAGAGGAAGTGAGAATGAGAGAGGGAGTGAGAGAGTGAGTGAGAATGAATGAGAGAGAGAGAGAGAGAGGGGGGGGGGGGAGCATGGAGCAACAACGTGCCCCGACCCAGAGTCCCTTTAATGCCTTCTGACCAACCGTGGCTGGAAGAACGAGGACCCACTTGGAACGAAGCTAGCGGCGCGGAATAGCCATACTCTGGGAACTTCGCTAGAACCAGCCTGATTGGAAACTGAGGTGATCAGGTAATGAGTTCTGACGTGAGATGATATACACACTGAAACTAAATTGGCCACCAAACTTCAGCATCTGGTTAGAAGTCCGCACAAAGCTGCACATAGCACACAGACCCGACTATCCACCCCGGCTGGGAGGGTTGGCTTCGCACAAAAGGCTACAGTATATCGCCCGCCCAAAAATAAAAAGGCCTTTTATTGTTGGATTTCTGCAGGTCAGTTGATTCGATTTTCTGCACAGAATTCCACGAGGAAATTCCCTTTAAAGCCAAAGTGATTAACTGGTCTATTATGGGAAGCGGGGTAGACAATAGTTAAACAGTCTCCACAACCAATGTCCGTGCTGGCACGGCGCAGACTAAAAATAAAACCCAGACTTTGTGCCTTGAAGCTGGACAACATTAAGTGCTTTGGAGACCACAGGGCATAAACCGCAGTCAATTGCCCCGGCGCAGTTGCAGCACAAACGAGACAAGAGTCCCAGTTTGAATCCCGATCTGCGGCAGTCATTGCCCTGCGCCTCCTTCTTCCGCCTGTTTATCGGGACAATATTTATCGAAACATTCCTTCCTCTTTCGTTTGTGTTCCATGAGTCCAAAACCAGCCATTACAAAGTGCATAAGTGCAATCTTTTCCAATCACAGGGAAAGGATTGGACAAATATTGACCATTCTTGGTCAGTGGAGCTACGGTTACCATTGCCAACAAAGATAAAAGGTTTAATTGTGCTTTGACGGCTTCTCCCGGGCAACTCAAATAGCAAAAAGTAAATAATCCGCACAAGCGCTCACACACACACACACACACACACACACACACGCAATGTATGCACAAACAGGCACATATACACAAGACCGCGCACACACATATACACGTGCGTGCACTGTTACAAACTGTCTCCCTCTCTCACACACGCACACACTCACAAAGAAACCAAAGATCTTTGAAAGAAACAATGCATGCTACAAGGAGTTGATGAATTTAATATTCTCCCCCAGTGAAGAGTGAAAATCGGCATAAGCAGTTCTTGGGAACTTTTAACTCGGCACCTATAGACGATTTGTTTGTTTGACAAACTGGAACCATATTCAGATCAGTATTAGCCTCTGCTAAACACATTATCCCTTTCTCCTGACTGAGTTTGAAGAAGGGTCTCGACCAGAAACGCCACCTATTCCTTTTCTCCAGAGATGCTGCCTGACCCACTGAGTTACTCCAGCTTTTTGTGTCTATCTTCGTTTTCCGCGGGTAATATTGATATAATATTACTGAAGAGAATTGGCTCAAGATTTTCGCAAGGACTGGCGACTGACGAATTGAACAGACTCAAGCTACTGAAACTCTCCGAGTGGAACTCATTCAGTGGTGGTAAGACTAGGGCACACTGATTTATTGTATGTAAATTCAATTGTAAAAAAAATAACAGGAACTCGGCGGACCACCAAGATAAACACCCCCCCCCCCCCCCCCCTCTGGTTTTGGGTTGCATTAAGGGGTGGCTCGTTCAAACAGGGCAGGTAGGCAAATGGACACAATAGTCCCATTGAGTGTATCCACAGAGCCCGCGCAACGCGGAGATGTGATTGCAAGTGTAAAAGGTATTAATGGAAAGAAGAACCGTACTATATTCCAGTCCCAGATGCAAATTCTTCTTAAATTTGAACCCCCCAAAAAAACTGGTACAAAAACGAATCTGTCTTTACTTCTTGACAATGTAATTAGGCAGATACCAGTTCAGCGCCACACTAAAATCTAAGCGTTGCACACAATGCCATCTGGCGCGGTGACTTCTCCGCATGCTTCCCACGTGTTCTGCTGTGGATCCCCGCCCTGGAGAAGAGATGGTTAAGGCCACCTAGACAGTCTGTCAAGGAGTATTAGCTGGGCTTCAGATGGTGCAAGGGGGGCAGAAACGGCGAAAGAAGGACAAGTTGGCAAGGAGACCCAAATCAAACAGTAACTCTCAACTCAAGTCGATGAACTCCCAGAGATCCAGACTGCTTGCCTGAAGTTTGGCGTTAAAATAAAAGTTCCTTATCATATCTAAAGTGATTTTCAAAAAAAAAACAACTGTTTGAAAACAGGCAAACCCTTTCTTTCCCCTTAACTGAGAAACACAAAAAAATCAAAACGTGGCTTGTGATAAAGTCTACAAGGTGTTCAGATCCTTAGTATATTATTTCATTGAGAGGTTTGTTTTTCAGGACAGGAGAAGGGATTTGGGAGTGGAAAAAAAAACTAGCTAGCTTTGTGCGGCAAGGTCACGACCTTTGACAGCGCTCACCCCATGTACTTTCATCTTGCTATTACCCTCAGAGCCTAAGTTGCAGTGAAATTGCACCGGGTAAAGGCGGCGGGCAGAGAACTCAGCATTGTTGTATTGAGGCCACGTTTTTCTCTAAACAAAACAGATTTGAACTGTGCAAGGAAACAAAAATGTATTGTTCTTCACAGATGGAAGCGAGGGTTACCAAGGTAACCAGATTAATCTCCTTTTTCTGATCGTTCCTCTCTTGTAGTGTGGTAATCTGTGTGTTCCTTTCAAAAAAAAAGCGAGGCTCCAAGCCCGTGCTCTAACGAGGTTCCTAATTAGCCGCAATCTACAATGAAGACAACATGATGAGATAATAGAAATTTGCAAAATAATGACATACCTCAGCAAAATATTCCTCCTCCCAAGATTCATTTTTGTACAAAAAAAAACAATAAAGAGGCCCCTTCTAAAGCCGTGCTTGCAAATGGTGCTCTATTATGTGGCACAGAAGTTTATTGTCCTTCCAATCAACAGCCTATTGTTTGACATCTTAAAAAAAAATACTCCAGTCCAGGGCCACATAATGATCTCAACTCTACTTATGTATACAGAGTAGTCAAAACTGTATCGGCGCCGAATCATGAAATCTGACTTTTGATGAGGTGGTGGACCAGAAAGGTAATTTACAATACAATGGCCGTGGAAAATGCCATTATTTCATTGCTAATCACGCGTCTTCCACGGAGTGAGTCTTAGAAGCACTTAGTAATGAATGGCAGTTAAGCAGGGCCGCTAATGAAATATGATGTACTGCATTTGTTTTCATTTGGTTAGCGCAAATTAACCAGCCTTCAGAGTGTTAGACAACACTTTTCTCTTTTATCACATCAAACAGCACCACTGGGGGATGGTAAAATAAAGAGACGGGGTGAGGAAGAGGGGAGGGGGGTGGTGGTGGTGGTGAGAGAGGAAAGAGGGGGGAGGGAGAGAGAGAGAGAAAAGAGGGAGAGGGAGGAGAGAGAGGAAAGAAGGGAGATAGAGAGGGAGAGAGAGGGAGCGAGAAAGAGGGGAGGAGAGATAGGGGAGACAGAGGAGACGAGAGACTGAGAGGGAGAGAGAGGGGAGGAGAGATAGGGGAGACAGAGGAGAGGAGAGACTGAGAGGGAGAGAGGGGGGGGGGAGGAGAGATAGGGGAGAGGAGAGTGAGAGGGAGGGAGAGAGAGAGCGAGAAAGAGGGGAGGAGAGATAGGGAGACAGAGGGGAGACTGAGAGGGAGAGAGAGAAAGAGAAAGAGGGGAGGAGAGATAGGGGAGACTGAGAGGGAGAGAGATAGAGGGGGAGAAAGGGGAAAGAGTGCGGGGAGAGAGAGAGTGGTGGCGAAAGAGGAAAGGGAGAGAGGAGAGAATGGAGGAGAGATAGGGAGAGAGTGGGGGAGAAAGAGAAGAGGGAGGGAGAGAAAGAGGAGAGAAAGAGAGAGAGGGGGAGAGAGACAGATAAAACGTTGTTTAGAATAAACGACAGGAGCTTCGGAAAGCCCTGACCTCCGAAACCATTAGAAAGTGTAACTGAACTACGCTGACTGCTCTCGAACTGCTACAGCCTGGAATTAGCATGTTCACTCACAGCCTTTATTTAAAAGGAAGAAGGAAAACAATTAAGTGGAACCTTGGACTAATCTCATCCTGCCCATTTAGCCTTTCCCACTGCAGTGTGCAGAGGAGCCAACATCAGCACGCCATCACTCTGCGTTAATTAAAAAAGACACAAACAGTAGGGTTGTGAATTAGAAATGTAACAACGCATCGCCCTGATTAATTCGAAGCCCATGTTGGATTAATAACCGCAACAAAGAACAAAAGGAAATTGTTATGCGAATTGCAACCTTCTCGGGCCAAGCAAAGGTCAAATCGAAGGATTTGAATTTCATCCGGACTGACTTAATCAATTCCTTGGAAGGAGGGACATATGTAGGGTTTGAAAGCTGCCCATTGTAACATGTTGATAAAACTGGAAGACTGCACAGTGTTAATTTCTAACAGATTTTTACCTAACTTCGTGTAGAAACTTAATTAGCGCAGATGACAAATGGATAATAGAAGATTAAAATCCCCTGCAGACTTTGAACCAAAAATAATGTTTTTTAAATAATGAGCTGCTCTATCCAGGAATACTTGTGAGCCTTTGATTTTTGGAATCGATGGTCACAGTTTGAAGGGGCGGGGAGGGGGAGTGGGCCGGAGAGAGCAGAGTTGAGAGGAGACAAATAAAAAGTTCAGTCCCTGCTAATTCTGCAAAGCGCGATTTGGATAACTTAGAAGAACCCCCCCCCCCCCCTCCCACCCCACCCCCCAACACCCATCTCGGCAAATGCTGGTTTAAACCGAAGATAGACGCCAAAAAAGCTGGAGTAACTCAGCGGGACAGGCAGCGTCTCTGGAGAGAAGGAATGGGTGACGTTTCGGGTCGAGACCAGTCTGAAGAAGGGTCTCGACCCAAAACGTCACCCGTTCCTTCCCTCCGGAGCTGCAGCGTCTGATGTTGTGGTCGTTGATAGGTCCTGAATATTAGCCGCCCCTATCTCGAATTCATCCCAGAGGCTTTATCTGATGAGACCGCTCACGCTCACTATGTTACTAGCTCTTTCAGTCCAAACCCAGCCAAACCCACCGCAAGACACAAGTCGCTTGGGCAACTCACAACCCAGTGGTATGAATATTGATTTATCTAACTTCAAGTAACCCTTGCATCCCTCTCTCTCGACCCCCCCCCCCCCCCCAACCCAAGTCACACCAGCTTCTCGTTCTCACCCAGCAAACAGCTAACAGTGGCCTGTTTCCTTTATCATCGTTGCTTTTTTGCATATCTTTCATTCATTTTATCTGTCCACTTCACCGCCTATATCTCTCGCTTCCCTTTCCCCTGACTCTCATTCTGAAGCAGGGTCTGTGGAATTATCTGCCTCAGAGGGCGGTGGAGGCAGGTTCTCTGGATGTTTTCAAGAGAGAGCTAGATAGGGCTCTTAAAAATAGAGGAATCAGGGGATATGGGGAGAGGCAGGAACGGGGTACTGATTGGGGATGATCAGCCATGATCACATTGAATGGCGGTGCTGGCTCGAAGGGCCGAATGGCCTACTCCTGCACCTATTGTCTATTGACCCGAAACGTCCCCCATTCCTTCTCTCCAGAGATGCCGCCTGTCCCGCTGAGTTACTCCAGCATTTTGTGTCTATCTTCGGTGTAAACCAGCATCTGCAGTTCCTTCCTACACAAGTTGACGAATCTCTATTTCATATCGTGGGAGATCGAATCACATTTTAATTTTTAATTTGATCTGTTTCCCCCTGGTCTCCTGGGATGACATAATTACAATTTAAAACGTAGATTAATTAACATTATCCATCTTCTTTCCTGCCTCTAATTGATCTACGTGCTGCTACTTTAAGTCTAGGTTCCTTCTCCTTCAGTGCATTCAAAAGAACCATCCCCGCTTTCTGGTGAAACCGTTGACACCGTGTCGGTCAGTGCGACTTTTACAGAACGGTGTCAGGGAAAGAAAAAGGCATATTATTACCTAAAATCGCCCCCAATTCGCCTTCTTCGCGGCTACATCTGGCGTCCACGTGTGGGAAGCGTTAATGAAGAGTTTCCTGACTAAGCCCGGCTCCCACTGATGTAGCCGCTCTCCCATGTAGCTCAACAAACGCTTCTTTTTTTTCTCTCCATTTTGCGATACTATTCCAGCATTCCCACCAGCCCGCGAAGCGCGGCCCTCATAGCGGGAGTCGGGGCGTTGGGCGAGGGAGGGGGAACAGAGGTTCTTCTGTGTATTAACAGCCCCCCCGGGGAGAAAGAGACTGGGAGTGAATCAGCGATCATCGCTAACAAGGGGGAGAGTTTGCCTACTTTGTAGTTTTGCATGACAATAAATCCATGCCATTGGAAAGGCTGGCGTTAGATGAAGTTGGCTTGCAATTATTCCCATGAACAAACGAATCCAAACATGTATAAATGTAACAGCCTAACTTGAAACATCACTTATCCATGTTCTCCAGAGATGCTGCCTGACCCGCTGAGTTACTCTTCACTTTGTGTCCTTTTATGTATAAAACAGCATCTGCAGTTCTGTGTTTCTACATGTATAGTGACCCTGTTTCTCTTTTTTAGTATACGTTAGGGGCGGTACAGTGACGCAGCGATAGAGATGCTGCCTTTTACAGCGCGGGTTCGATCCTGACCGTGGGGGCTGTCTGTGTGGAGTTTGTACGTTCGGCCCTTGACCGAGTGGGGGTTCTCCAGTGTCCCCGGTTTCCTTCCACATTCCAAAGACTTGCAGGTTTGCAGGATAATTGGCGTCAGTAAAATTGTCCCTAGTGTGTGTAGGATAGAACGAGTGTGTGGGGATCGCTGGTCGGTGTGGACTCAGTGCCCTGTTTCCAATCTGCTTCTCCAAACGAAATTTCAAGAGTAGAAAAGGATTACAGCATGAAAGGCCACTTGAGCCACCTGCAATAGGGCTGTCCAGCCAGTAGGGCTGTCTGAAGAAGGGTCTCCACCCAAAACGTCATTCGTTCCTTCTCTCCAGAGATGCTGCCTGTCTCGCTGAGTTACTCCAGCTTTTTTGCGTCTATCTTCGGTTCCAAACCAGCATCTGCAGTTCCTTCCTTCAGCCGGTAGCAATCTCCTTTCCCCTTGCCATACTTCCACAAGTTCATTTCAGATACTTATCTGGCTCCCGTGTGAACCAACTCCTCAGAGCCTAATAAAACCCGTGTCCCACGGTGCGAGTTCATTCCAAGAGTTCTCCCGAGTTTGCCCTGATTCGAACTCGGAGTTTTACGGTAATGGCCACTCGTCGGTACTCGGGGCTCTCGTGGACATTTTTCATCATGTTGAAAAATCTTCACGAGTCTTCCCGAGCTTACCTGTCGTTAGCGCTAAGAGACGTCCACGATCTCCGACGTATCCGCTACGTTCATTCTCCGTGCTTACCACGAGTTTGATTATTTTTTTAAAACTCGGTAGAGCTCTTGGAATGAACTCGTACAGTGGGACAGGGCTCCATTCATTGCTGAGTTGAGTTTATTGTCACGTGTGCCAAGAGAGGTGCAGTGAAAAGCTAATCTGTCAGTGGAAAGACGATACATGATTACAATTGAGCCCTCCACAGTAAACAAATACATGACAACGGGAATAATGTGAATAACTGTAGAACAAGCAACTATCAAGAGAGGTGCAGCCTGATCCACTGAGTTACTCCTGCACTTTGTGTCTTTTTTCCCTTGTAAAGCAGCAACTGCAGTTCCTCCCGTCTCTCTCTAAATATTACGCCAAAAGAAGCACAATAGAGTGAGCAGTAACACTTCCAACTAAACAAAGAGGTCAGGACAAATGTGTATATATAGCAAATATATTGGCTTATTATTGTTAGGTGTATTGAGATACAATTAAAATTTTTATATCATACTATACCTGAATACAACAGCTAGTGCATTAAGATAAAGTGTAGAATACAGCACTAGATCTGCAGAGAAAGCGCAGATAAAAAGTTTAAAGGTAACAATGCGGTAGGTTGGGAGTTCGGAGCTCATTTCAAAACTGCCTGGTATTTGTAAATTCACAATAAGCTTATTTTGAAGGATCACAGAACCAATTCACGATTTCCCACTTAAAATACCTCGAGAGATGCTGCCTGACCTCCCGAGTTACTCCAGCACTTGGTGTCCTTTTGTGCATTAACCAGCATCTGCAGTACCTTCGAAGATAGACACAAAATACTGGAGTTTCTCGGCGAGACAGGCAGCATCTCTGGACTTTTTGGGGTCGAGACCCTTCTTCAGACCAGAAACCCATCACAGACCCATTCCTTCCCTCCAGAGATGCAGCCCGACCCGCTGAGTTACTCCGGCTTTTTGTGTCTATCTTCGGTGTAAACCAGCATCACCAGTTCATTTCCTGCACATATTGCCTGCAGTACCTTCTTTTATGGTAGACAAAAGTGCTGGAGAAACTCAGCGGGTGCAGCAGCATCTATAGAGCGAAGGAAATAGGCGTTGCCTATTTCCTTCGCTCCATAGATGCTGCTGCACCCGCTGAGTTTCTCCAGCACTTTTGTCTACCTTCGATTTTTCAGTATCTGCAGTTCCTTCTTAAACTCTTAAGTACCTTCTTTCCATGCGTTCTGCATCGGTGCAGCCATTGATAAAGTCGGGGGGGGGGGGGGGGGGGGGGGGGGTTGTGTTCTTTACAGATATATGATTCTACAATGGGACATAATAACATTGGCCACCTTGAGGTTTGTGAAAAGTGTCAGCTTTTAAAGACCCATCGTGTCACCAACATCTTTGTTGTCTCATCAGCAACACGTTGAGAATGAGGTGGGCTGGAACGTCAAGATTTTAAAAACATTCCCGCAACAACAGGGCAATGCAAAGCCAGATTGCTTCATAATTTACGACATGTCAGAATTAAAAAGCAACGTGTGAATAGCATTTCAAATTGATTACAAAAGGGGATTGAATTCATTCTCCAAGTCAATTGCATGGGCCCCTGCTCTTTACAACACGGTACAGTCACTTAAGAGTAACTACAACTACTTAACACACCAATCATCAACTCACTGGTTCGTGGCTACTGCTAACTTTGATCCTGAGACAAGCGATAACAAGCAAGCCATCAGAATGACTTACAATTCACTTGGTGTGAATGACAACTGATGGAGCAGTCTCGGACGTAGTGTTTTTTTAGTTTAGTTTAGAGATACAGCGCGGAGTGTTTAAGAAGGAACTGCAGATGCTGGAAAATCGAAGGTAAGCAAAAAGTGCTGGAGAAACACAGCGGGTGCAGCAGCATCTCTGGAGCGAAGGAAATAGGCAACCTTTCGGCCCGAAACGTTACCTATTTCCTTCGCTCCAAAGATGCTGCAGCACCCGCTGTGTTTCTCCAGATACAGCGCCGCTAACACTACCCTACACACACAAGGGACAATTTACAATTAGACCAAGCCAATTAACCTGCAAGGTAGACAAAAATGCTGGAGAAGCTCAGCGGGTGCAGCAGCTCCATAGTTGCTGACTCACCCGCTGAGTTTCTCCAGCATTTTTGTCTACCTTCGATTTTCCAGCATCTGCAGTTCCTTCTTAAACAATTAACCTGCAAACCTGTACGTCTTTCGGAGTGCAGAAGAAAACCGGAAGACCCAGAAAAGAAAAAAACCCCAAGCAGGTCGCGGGGAGAAGGTACAAACTCCCTACAGACCCGTGGACAGGATCAAACCCGGGTCCCCGGCTCTGCCTGGCAGCGACTCTACCGCTGTGCCACCGCGGCGCCCTAGTTCTGCTAACTTTACAAAAGTTGTTTTCCGTGCAACACCGTTTGAATCCTATTCAAGATGTCCAGAAACAGTAGATGCAAAGACACAGAGGTTTAAACCTTCCCCTCCACAGAGTCTACCACTGTTCAGGGTGTATATCTGATCTATTTTTATAGCGCGCAAAACAAAGCTTCTCATTGTACCTCGGTACATGTGACAATAATAAGCCTAAACCTAAAGTGCAGATGCTGACATTTAAAAACAAGAGTGCTAGAGGAACTCAGCGGGTCAGTGGGCACCATCTGTGGAGGGAATTGGACAGGCAACGTGTCGGGTCGGGACTCTTCTTCAGCCTGATGACAGGTCGCGACACGAAATGTTGTCTGTCCCAAAGGAGGGCCCGTTTTATTGTTGCATCCCTCTCTCTCTGTGTGATCTCACAGCTAAAGGCAAGCTTCTGTGAAATGAAACTGAAGGAGCCAGATTTACACGGCAAGATCCCACTAACAACAATGAGATGATGGCCCAACAGTGCGACGTGGTGATGTTGGGGTGAGGGTGAATATTAACAGAGCACCTCCCTCCCAGCCTCTTGTTGCTATCTCCGTGCCTCCCTCCCCGACACGCATATATACACACATGAATAAATAAACTGATAGTTATTTGCACTTTATCAGTTTATTTATTCGTGTGTGTATATATTTATATAATGGTATATGGACACACTGATCTGTTTTGTAGTAAATGCCTACTATGTTCTGTGTGCTGAAGCAAAGCAAGAATTTCATTGTCCTATCAGGGACACATGACAATAAACTCACTTGAACTTGATCTTGACCTGCCACCATCTCCCGATCAATCCCAGCTCACCTGGATCCACCTGTCGCTTGTCATATCCCGCCTCATCACACTCTCTCCCCTCTCAGTCCTAGTGCAGGGCCAATTCTCTCTCTGCCTCCACAGACGCTGCTTGGCTCACTGAGTTCATGTTTGGTTTAGATTATGGTAACAGGCCATTCTCCATATCCTGACAAATAAAGTCAGGCATCAAGTGCCTTCTCTCCCGCTTCTGCTACCACTTTTACAGGGGGCCAATTAACCTTGAGATGTGGGAGCAAACCGGGGGACCCGAAGGAGACCCACGCGGTCACAGGGAGAACGTGCAAACTCCACGCAGACAGTTCCAAAAGCTGGGGCCGAGCCTGGGTTGCTGGCGCTGCAAGTTAGCGGCTCTACCAGTTGCGCCACTGCACCGCCCATCAGATTGTTTTTTTCCCTGAGATGTTAAACGAAGATCATAGCTGCATTTGAAAGATCCCATCGAGCCATTTCAAGAAAGAGCCTTGGTTGGCCATGACCACTCTTCAGTTGATCTGCTGTAAACTGATGGAGCACCATCCACCTGATCCACTGCTACATCTCAGTGGGTTGGTTTGGAACAGATTCAACCCAGTAGATCCAGTTCAGACCAATCACAAAATGATTGTAACAGAACCAGACCATTCTTGCCAGTCTGAAGAATGGTCTTGACCTGAAACATCACCTATTCCTTTTTTCCAGAGATGCTTCCTGACCTGTTTTTAAGGCAGATGCTATTATTCAGGCAGATATGGACAAATTCTTGATTAGAACGGGTGTCAGGGATTATGGGGAGAAGACAGGAAAATGGGCTGAATGGCCTAATTATACACCTATAACGTGACCCGCTGAGTTACTCCAGCATTTTGTATCTATTGGCTTAAACCAGTGTTAGCAGTTCTTTCCTACACATTTGTGCCATGAAGAGACAGGCCCTTAGGCTCACTGTCCATGCCAACCTCTGTAAATGTACACTAAACTATTGTATGAACTGCATCTCATATGGGCAAACCAAGAACTAGAGACTATGGGGTTAAGGTGAGAGGGGCCAGGCATGAAAATCGCTATCAAAATATGGGGGGGCAGACACAATTTCTTGGCGGCCACGCGCACGCACATGCGCACAAACGCGTGAGGCTTCGGCCGCGGGCCCTGTGGACGGTAACATCGGGAGCTGACCTGGTTGGTGACCAACTCCGAACTCCAGCAACAGCAGCTTCGTCCGCCCCGAATCATGGTGCTTGAATCGGCCCGTTCGTGGGGCCTTTCATCGGCCGGCGGGGGCTTCAACATCGGGAGCCTCGATCACCTCGATGCAGCAGTTTGATTTTAAGCCTCGCCGGGCGATGAAAGGCCCCACGAACGGGGCCGATTCAGCCCATAGAAAGCGTCTGATAAAGTCCAGATTACAAAACATGGGGGGATTGTCCCCCACCTCTCAAAGCTTGGGGGGGACGTATGTGTACAGAGTTGGTATGTTCTCCATGGGTTTTCTCCAATTGCTCTAGTTTCCTACCGCACTCCAAAGACATACAGGTTTGTAGGTTAATTAGCTTTGATAAAATTTATAAATGTAGGATAGTATTAGTGCATGGGGATCGCTGGCCGGGCGGACTCGACGGGCCGAAGGGCCTATTTCCACGTTGGATCTCTAAACTAAAGTAAATTAAACACTTTAAAAAAAAATTCCAGCCTCTGTACTTCGGTTTTGGTGTATTACTGTCACATGTACCGAGGTACAATAAAAAGCTTTGTTTTGCATTCCATAAACATAGATTACATATACCGTGCATAAATACAATGTTCAAACTCAAAGGCCATTGATAGAGCAAAGGGGAAGATACAGAGTGCAGAATATAGTTCTCAGCATTGTAACACTTCAGTTCCACAGACCAAGATCAATGTCCTTAATGGGATAGAGGTAAATCAAACAGTACCCTAGTTCATAAAAGGACGGTTCATATGCCTGATAATGGAGGGGAAGAATCCTCCATCTCCTTATGTCTCCTATTTTTGTTGTATTGGATGCAAAATGTGTAGGAACTTGAATTGTAGATGCTGGTTTACACTGAAGGTAGATAGACACAAGATGCTGGAGTAACTCAGCGGGACAGGCAGCATGTCTGGAGAAAACAAATAGGTGATGTTTCAGATGGAGACCCTTCTTCAGACGAAGAGTCTCTCCCTTGAGGGAAACTAGAGGTAGGAAAAGGTACAGAATAAATCGGAGCCGACACCGATGACCAAGAAAATGCGGAGGCTATAACGGTCCATTGATGGCTGTGCAAGAAGTAATAACGAGGGGATATGGACAGTGAAACTACCAAGATGACTAGGATGGGGAAGGGACAGAGAGAGGGGGAATACAGGGGATTACTTGAAATTAGATAAATCAAAATTCATACCGCTGGGGTGTAAGCTGCCCAAGCGGAATATGAGGTGCTGTTCCTCCAATTTGCGCTGGGCCTCACTCTGACAGTGGAGGGCAGAAAGGTCAGTGTGGGAATGGGAAGGGGAGTTAAAGTGTTTGGCAACCGGGAGATCGTGTAGGCCAAGGCGGACTTGAGCATAGGTGATTCAAAAATCTGTTTCAGTCAGATTTAAATGTGCTTTTCCAGCTATCGCTAGAACCACGGGGTACTTCAACAAATGTTCAGGAATGCAAGAGGAATATTTAGGAGGTGGGCTGGGGGGGAGAAGAAGTCAGAACAACATGACCTTTCCCAGCTTTTATTGATATTATCGTAAAATAATTCTTCTAATGATTTTGGACTTTGATTCCTTTATGTTCGAGTGTTGATGGGCCATGATCAAAGCGGGACTCCACATCTCACAGCGAGAGGTACTGAGCTGTGATCCGCTCCCAGTTTGGTTGGCGGTTTTAAAACTTGCACACATTCGGGGCAAGTCTTTAAGAGCACACTAACTAGCGGGCTTAGTAAAGCCTCACCGTTTTTGAGGTTGCCCATTTAATTTGCAGCAGCTGAGAAAATCAGAGCAAGCCAGGACACACAGCTGCTGAGTGAATGGGGGCTTTGGAGAGAGTTCATGTCAGTCAGGATCTCACATCCAAACAGTGACTCCACTGGTGATGTTTTCAATGGGTTTTCATGAAAAGTGTGTTTCAGTCAAATCCAGACCACATTTGTTTAAGGAAAGGAGGACAGTTACACAGCCCGGCACCTTGGATTTGAAAGGGCTACAGTATGTGTTTGACTTAAAATGCAGGCATTGACCGACAAGACAAGCCCATGGTGGTTATATATCTGTGCAGGACAATTGATATTTATATGCATCAATGTATGCAAAGAGTGCAAAGGCTGGTCAGACAAGATTTTAAATAGGATGTCGTGAAAGACTAAACAAACAGGCTGAAACCCCAAAATCTGGCGTTCTTTGTTCCAATCAAGTAACACCTTCTAATCCTGTCACACAAACTTGCTTGTGGTATTCATACGCATTAATCCACATGGTTGCACAATTCCCTTAGATGGCTCTATAATGGACACAAACAACAACTGCACTCAGCTTTACCTGCTCAAAAAAAAAGGTTCATGCACAACTGTATTAGTCAACGACTGACGGAGTTGAGCAATCCCATAAATATCAGATTATATAAATCCTTTCTGCTCTGGTCAATTGGTGGAGGCTGGAAGTTGAAACAAGAACAGACTTGACTCTATGTTGAAACACAGAGGCAACCGCAACGGGGATAATAAGATATATTTGGTTTACAACCATTCTGTTTGCACATCTACGGGCGAATTTAAATATAATCATCCTTCTTAAAAAAAAATTATTTCCTTTGTTTAATTGAACATTCATGAAAGGAGTTATTGCTGAGATGTCCATTATGTCTGGCACTCCATCTGTTACTAGTTTCAAATGCTTTAAATAAACAATTTGCTTGAAAGCTTACCTTATGAAAGCTGACTCCAGGCACAATGGCGCTATTGATTTGCAGAGTGCTCAGTTAATTTCTAACAATTACAATTAAGTTATATGTCAAACAACAGCATGCAGTGTATCAAAGCTGTTGGACAGCTGACTAATGACTCCGGGTCACATCTGGCTGTGCAGTCCATAGGTAGGGACACAAAGCGGGGAAGGATTGAAGGGCTAGTACAACAAAGGAGCAACTTCATGCAGGGGAGACAAGTCATAGAGAGAGACCAGGGGATCAACTGAGAAAGGGCAAAAGGATATTTGGAGTCCGAGAGCATGAAAACAGGCCCTTCAGCCCAACTTGCCCATGCCGACCGTGCCCAATGCCCCATCTATCCTTGTCCCATCTTGAGATGGTTGAAAGCTTTAAGTTCCTAGGAGTTGAGGGCCTGTCCCACATGGGTGTCATTTGCGCATCACGCAGATGGCGGGCGAAGATTTTGTACATCACAAAATCCTTGGTCGCCGGGCGCGACCACACGTCACTGCCTACGTCACCACGCACCATGCACGCACCACGTGCGCGTCGTGACGCGTAAATGATGTCGCGTAAATTACGTGCAAATGACGCCCAAGTGGGACAGGCCCTTTATAATCACCAACAACTTGTCCTGAGCCACCCATATCGAAACTCTCCCACCAAGAAAACAAACCAACACCTCCACTTCCTGAGAAGGATTAGGATGTTCGGCATGTCCCCAACAACTCTCACCGACTTCTACGGATGCGCCGTGGAAAGCATTTTATCGGGATGCATCACAGCGTGGTTTGGGAACAGCTCCATCCAAGACTGCTAGTAGTTGCAGAATATTGTTGACACAGCCCAGACCATCACGCAAACCAACCTCCCACCCTTTGACTCCATCTACACCTCACGCTGCCTCGGCAAGGCCAGCAGCACAATCGTCAAGGACGAGTCTCACCCCGGTCACTCCCTCTTCTCTCTCTCCCTTCAAGCATGAAGTACAGAAGTGTGAAAACGCACACCTCCAGATTCAGGGACAGTTTCTTCCCAGCTGTTATCAGGCAACTGAACCGTCCGATCAACAAATTGAGAGCGGTCCTGAGCTATTCCCAATCGCACTGGGGTTCTTTGGATCATCTTTAATCAGACCTTACAGGAATTTATCTTGCACTACATATTATTCGCATTATTCCCTTCATCATGTACACTGTAGATGGCTCAATTGTAATCAATTAACAGACACATCTTTAGAATGGAGTTGAGGAGGAATTTCTTCAGTCAGTGTGTGGTGAATCTGTGGAATTCATTGCCACAGACAGCTGTGGAGGGCAACATATTGGGTATCTTTAAAGCAGAGACTGATAGATTCTTCTCCATCATGGTCTGGTTTGGCTCAGCCCCCAAGCACGACATCCGGAGGCTGCAGCGAAACGTCCAATCAGCTGAGAAGGTTATTGGCTGCAACCTTCCCCCCATTGACGAACTGTACACTGCAAGGGCCAGGAAGCGAGCGGGCAGGATCATCTCTGACCCCTCACACCCTGGCCACAAACTCTTTGAATCACTTCCCTCTGGAAGGTGACTCCGGACTGTCAAAGCTGCCACAGCCAGACATAAAAACAGATTTTATTCACGAGTAGTTGCTCTGCTCAATAACCAAAAATCTGTAGCCTGGCATTTTATTTAATTCACATTTTAATCGATAATGTTTTATTATTAATGTTTAATGTTTTATGTGTCATTCCTAACTGTCACTGTATGTCATGTTGTCACTTGCGGGTGGAGCACCAAGGCAAATTCCTTGTATGTGAATACTTGGCCAATAAACTTATTCATTCATTCATTCATTCATTCATTCATTCATTCATTAGAAAGAGCATCAAAGGTTACAGGGCGAAGGCAGTGTGACAGTGTTGAGAGGGAAAAACACATCAACCATTATTCAATGGTGGAGCAGACCTGATGAGCCGAATCGCCTAATTCTGCTCATAGGTTTATGTTCATAGGTGATAGGAGCAGAATTAGCCATTCGGCCCATCATCTACTCAGCCATTGAATCATGACTGATTAATCTTTCCCTCTCAACACTATTCTCCTGCCTTCTCCCTATAACCCCTGACACCCGTACTAATCAACAATCTATCAATCACCACCTTAAATATATGCATTGACTTGGCCTCCACAGCCATCTGTAACAATGGATTCCATAGATTCACCACCCTCTGACTAAATAAATTCTTCCTCATCTCCTTTCTAAAGGTATGTCCTTTTATTCTGAGGCTGTTGCCTTGTGTCCTAAACTCTCCCACTGGTGGAAACATCCTCTCCACATCCACTTTATCAAGGCTTTTCACTATACGGTAACTTTTAATAAGGTCACCCTTCATCCTTCTACACTCCAGCGAGTACAGGCCCAGTGCCGTCAAACGCTCATCATATGTTAACCCAATTAAGTCTGGGATCATTCTCGTAAACCTCCTCCGGACCCTCTCCAACGTCAGCACATCCTCCCTCAGATATGTTAGTTAGTTGGTTTAGTTTATTAGTTAGTTTAGTTTGTCTCATGTACCGAGGTACAGTGAAAAGCTCATGATGCGTGCCAACCAGTCAGCTGAAAAACTATACATGATTACAATCAAGCCATTTACTGTGTGTAAGGGAATAACGTTTAGTGCAAGGTAAAGCCAGCAAAGTCCGATCAAGGAGAGTCCGAGAGTTACCAAAGAGGTAGATAGTAGTTCAGCACTGCTCTCTGCGCTACTGCCTTACAGCGCCAGAGACCCGGGTTCAATTCCAACTACGGGTGCTGTCTGTACGGAGTTTGTACGTCCTCCCCGTGACCTGCATAGGTTTTCTCCGAGATCTTCGGTTTCCTCCCACACTCCAAAGACACACAGGTTCGTAGGTTAATAGGCTTGATATAAATGCAAAATTGTCCCTAGTGTGTGTAGGGTAGTGTTAATGTGGGGGGATCGCTGGTCGGCGCAGAGTCGGTGGGCCGAAGGGCCTGGTTCCACGCTGTATCTCTAAACTAAACTAAAAAAACAATGATAATTGGTGTTTTTCAGGAAGAACGCCTGCCTTTTTCAACTGTCTGAACTTAAAGCAGTGAGAAAGAAATAACACACAGGGAGAGAGATGACTGGCAATTGTATAATCCGTACCGCCCCTCATCACCGCCCAATCTGAGCGCCCTGGATGACATTCTGTTACATTGCAAGCCAACTGTTTGTTATTTTTCTTTTTAAGGTAGAGCAATCCTTGACACCATTGTAATGATTGAGTGGGAACGGTAGAGCGGCCATTTGCATAGAGTATAATCAGATCTGAACAAGTGCATTGTAACATAAATGCATCCTTGCCAACCTTCTCATTATGAAAATAGGTAGGAGTATTTCTGCCACTCTAAATCGTCCACTTACGGGAGTACATGACATCCAGGCATCCAAAGAGCTATTTGTGGAGGTCTTAAAGAGGCAACAGTGTGCTAAGCAAGTAATAGAATTTATATAACATCTTTTCACAAGTGCGGGATGTCCTAGGATATTTTGCATTGCATTCAGTAAGGCACCATTGGAGATACAATAAACTGCAGGTGCTGGGGTCTTGGGTAAAGCGCAAAGTGCTGGAGTAACCCAGTGTTTCAGTATGCATCAATTTGTTTTAGAGATGCGGCATGCAAAGTCCACGCTGACCATCGATCACCCGTTCACAGTAATTCCACTTTCTCATCCTCCCCCTACACACTGGCAACAATTTTACCCAGGGCCAATTAACCTATAAACCCACACGTCTTCGTGATGTGGGAGTAACCCGGTGCACCCCGGGGGAGAACATGCAAACTCCACACAGGCAGCACCCGACGTCAGCTTCGAACCTGGATGTTTTGTGGTGTGAGGCATCTGCTCTACCAGCTGCCCAGATCTGCAGAGGGAATGGGCAGGTGACGCTTTGGGTCGGGACCCTGTCTCTTGAGTCTGAAGAAGGGTCTTGGTGAGACCACACCTGGAGTATTGCATACAGTTTTGGTCTCCAAATCTGAGGAAGGACATTATTGCCATAGAGGGAGTGCAGAGAAGGTTCACCAGACTGATTCCTGGGATGTCAGGACTGTCTTATGAAGAAAGACTGGATAGACTTGGTTTATACTCTCTAGAATTTAGGAGATTGAGGGGGGATCTTATAGAAACTTATAAAATTCTTAAGGGGTTGGACAGGCTAGATGCAGGAAGATTGCTCCCGATGTTGGGGAAATCCAGGACAAGGGGTCACAGCTTAAGGATAAGGGGGAAATCCTTTAAAACCGAGATGAGAAGAACTTTTTTCACACAGAGAGTGGTGAATCTCTGGAACTCTCTGCCACAGAAGGTAGTTGAGGCCAGTTCATTGGCTATATTTAAGAGGGAGTTAGATGTGGCCCTTGTGGCTAGGGGGATCAGAGGGTATGGAGAGAAGGCAGGTACGGGATACTGAGTTGGATGATCAGCCATGATCATATTGAACTCGAAGGGCCGAATGGCCTACTCCTGCACCTAATTTCTATGTTTCTATGTTTCTAAGGGTACGGACCCAAAACGTCACCTATCCATGTCCTCCAGAAATGCTGCCTGATTCGCTGAGTTACTCCAGCAGTGAAATTTAGTGAAATGGCATTGCGATTTGGTGTCTAGATTAAGCAGTACAGCTCGCCCATGGGTTAGGGCAGGATGCCGTCCCTGTGAATTCTTTGTAACCAAAGCAGTCCACAGCATGGGAGCACGGTGACAAACCCGTGTATCCACGCTACGGAAGATACGATACTTCTTCTTGCGTATATGGCGTGCACAGCCTAAAGTTGTCGGACAACTAGTTCTATTTGATCTTATTTGATTGTGCACGCCGGGTTGATTGCATTTGTCGAAACAGGGCGGACCACGTGAAGGTTGCAATCTCCCACCCCGGACAATACGATATGATATGATACTATAGAACTTTATTCATCCCAGGAGAGAAATTGGTCTGCAAACTGCCATAAAACACGACAAGATACATGAAAGATGAAATTAAAATGATGAGTGGAAAGTGCAGGATTTGGGATGTGCAAAGATTGGGAGGGGGGGTGGGGGGGAGGGGAGTGGAATTAGTCTACCCCACGACAGAAGGGGGAGGAGTTGTACAGTTTGATAGCCACAGGGAAGAAGGATCTCCTGTGGTGTTCAGTGCTGCATCTTGGTGGAACCAGTCTGTTGCTGAAGGTGCTCCTCAGGTTGACCAGTGTGTCGTGGAGGGGGGTGAGCTGTATTGCCCGATGCCATGCAATTTGAGGAGCATCTTCCCCTCCAAGACCACCTCCCAGGAATCCAACTCCAACTCTGCCCCCTGGGCTGAGCCAGGCCTCCTGGTGTGCAGAAGCCAGCCGGTCACGGCAGACGGCATAGCCATGCTTCCAGTCTCCCAAATGCTCAATCGTACGTACGGGCTGAGCACAAGAGGGAGGAGTCTAACACAGGGAGTTCCAGTGGTCAACTGTTCTCCCTTCTACTCTTCAAACCACACAAAAGAGTTTGATATTCAATTGATTTCCAATTGACTGACATGGGGCATCACTAGCAAACCCAACTGTATGTTCTGAAGAAGGGCCTCCACCCGAAACGTCGCCTATTTCCTTCGCTCCATCGATGCTGCCTCACCCGCTGAGTTTCTCCAGCATTTTTGTGTACCTTCGATTATCCAGCATCTGCAGTTCCTTCTTAAACACCCGTATGTTCAGTTTAGTTTATTGTCAGGTGTACCGAGGTACAGTGAAAAGCTTTTGTTGCCTGCTACCCCATAAGTGGAAAGACTTGATTACAATCGAGCCATTTACAGTGTACAGATACATGATAAGTGAATAACGTTTAGTGCAAGGTCAAACCAGTAAAGTCCGATCAAAGATAATTAGTTTATCAGTCTGAAGAAGGGTCTCAACCCGGAATGTCACCTATTCCTTTTCTCCGGAGATGCTGTCTGACCCGCTGAATTGCTCCAGCATTTTGTTTTCTATCTTCGGGTATGATTTATTTGCCAACCCCGAATGTCCATCAGAGGTTTACGGTTTCCATTATTCTACATGGCAGTTTAACACTAACGAAGTTTGCTTAATAGAAAGACCACAAAGTGCTGGAGGAACTCAGTGGGTCAGGCAGCATCTCCGGAGAACATGAATAGGCGATGTTTCGGGTTGGGACCTTGTTCAGACTGACTGTAGTGGGGGGAGGAAGCTGGAAAAAGGGAAGTGGGGGCAAGACAAAGCCTGCAAGTGATAGGTGGATACATACAATGGGGTGGGGAGGGGGGGGGGGGGGTTAATTGGAGGGTGGGTGGACAATGCCAGCGATGAGAAGACAAACGGTTGTGAGATATGGAGAGAGGAGGCATAATATATGAAGCTGGAGGAAGGGATATAGTTGGTATATTGGAGGAGTTTACATGGTGACTTTGAATCATTGATGTTGGGCGAGTCCAGAACCAGGGCCACAGCCTTAGAATAAAGGGGAGGCCATTTAAGACTGAGGTGAGAAAAAAACGTTTTCACCCAGAGAGTTGTGAATTTGTGGAATTCCCTGCCACAGAGGGCAGTGGAGGCTAAATCACTGGATGGATTTAAGAGAGAGTTAGATAGAGCTCTAGGGGCTAGTGCAATCAAGAGATATGGGAAGAAGGCAGGCACGGGTTATTGATTGGGGACGATCAGCCATGATCACGGGGTGGAAGATTGCAACCTTCACGTGGTCCGCCCTATTTCGACTAATGCAATCAACTCGACGTGCACAAACGGAAGATCAAATAGAACAAGTTGTCCAACAACTTTAGGCTCTGCACGCCACACGAAAGAAGAAGAAGAAGAAGAAGAAGAAGAAGCCATGTTCACAATGAACGGCAGTGCAGGCTCGAAGGGCCGAATGGCCTCATCCTGCACCTATTTTCTATGTTTCTATGCTATGGCAACATATAGGCACATATCGTCTGAAGCAGGGAAGACAACCACTTTACTCTCCAGTAGGATGTTTAAAAATCCATTTTGCAATTAAAATGTTAATTTTTTACAGGCACAATGTTTTCACTTCCCAATTCTGGCATGGTGGATTAAAATGTTTATACTTGTCTTCATTGAGATCGGAAAAGGAGAATTGAGTGCGTATCTGACAATTGGATTGTCCACAAGTCCCCTCATTAAAATCTTACATATAATGTCTTCCACAAGAGCAACCTCCACTTACATAATACTTTTAAGGTAATAAAATAATCCACAGCGTTAATGGGAGCAAAATCAGACAACATTTGTTATCATGTTTGAGCTACCACGGTGGCACAGCTGGTAGATTTGCTGGCTTGCAGCACCAGAGACTCGGGTTTGATCCTGACTACGGGTGCTGTCTGGGTGGGAGTTTGTACATTCTCTCTGTGGCTGCGTGGGTTTTCTCCGGGTGCTCTGGTTTCCTCCCACATTCCAAAAACGTGCAGGTTTGTAGCTTAAAGGTACACAAAATTGCTGGGGAAACTCAGCGGGTGCAGCAGCATCTATGGAGCGAAGGAAATAGGCGACGTTTCGGCCCGAAACGTCGCCTATTTCCTTCGCTCCATAGATGCTGCTGCACCCGCTGAGTTTCCCCAGCAATTTTGTGTACCTTCGATATTCCAGCATCTGCAGTTCCTTTTTGAACAGGTTTGTAGCTTAATTGGCTTCTGTGAATTGTCCATGTGTGTAGGATAGAAGTAGTGTGTGCGTGATCGTTGGTGGGCACGCACTCGATGGGCCGAAGGGGCCTGCTTCCATCTCTAAACTAAACAATGTTAAAGAAGGTGCCACACGTCAGCAGAGTGGCAGGGAAAGCTTACGTTATGCTTTTCTTCATTGGTTGAGGATTGAGTATAAGACGCAGGAAGATAGGATGCAACTTCATCGGACTTTGGTTAGGCCACGTTTGGAGTATTGCATGCAGTTCTGGTCATCTCATTGTGGGAAGGATGCAGAGGCTTTGGAGAGGGTGTAGTGGAGCTTTAGAAACATAGAAACATAGAAAATAGGTTCAGGAGTAGGCCATTCGGCCCTTCGAGCCTGCACCGCCATTCAATGTGATAATGGCCGATCATCCAACTCAGTATCCTGTACCTGCCTTCTCTCCATACCCCCTGATCCCTTTAGCCACAAGGACCACATCTAACTCCCTCTTAAATATAGCCAATGAACTGGCCTCAACCACCCTCTGTGGCAGAGAATTACCAGGATGCTCTCTAGAGTAGGGGGTTTCCGCAACAGGGGGACGGCTAGATAGACCTCGATTGTTTTGTCTCAATTCCGAAGTTGAGGGGAGACTTGGTAGAAGTATATAAAATGATGAGAGGCACAGATAGGAGAGACAGTCAGAACCTTTTCCCCTGGTGGAAATGGCCAACACTAAAGGGGGGAAAGTTCAATGCAGATATGTGGGGCAGGTATTTTGGACTGAGTGATGGGGAACAGAGGGATATGGGTTATGTACAGGCAGATGAGATCAGTTTAACCAGACATCATGTTCAGCACAAACATTGTTCTATATTCTATCTCTACAAAGAGGATAGAGAGTTGGAAGAGTTCAATGAGAACTGTCTCATCCAGAGAACATAGAACGTCGCCTAACACAGGAACTGGCCCTTCAGCCCGTAAAGGGTTAGGATATTGAGAGAGTTACACAGGGCAGCTGTCTTCAGCTGGCTCATGTTGTGTCGTTAACCAGTGACAAACAACTCTGCTGTGAATCTTGAATCTCTCTTCCTGTTTTCTCTTCCACTTTGCAAGCTTCTCGAACGTGAGAGATGAGTCAGCTCAGCTGCGAGCGGAATGAACTGAAGTCACCATTGCCCACGTACATCTGATTTCCTCTCAACCTCGAGCAGAATGCAAAAGGGCGGTCGCGGTGGCGCAGCGGTAGAGTTGCTGCCTTACGGCGAATGCAGCGCCGGAGACCCGGCTTCGATCCCGACTACGGAGTTTGTGCGATCTTCCCGTGACCCGCGTGGGTTTTCTCCGAGATCTTCGGTTTCCTCCCACGTTCTAAAGACGCACAGGTTTGTAGGCATATTGGCTTGGTAAACGTAAAAGCTGTCCCTAGTGGGTGTAGGATAGTGTTAATGTCCGGGGATCGCTGGTCGGCACAAAACCTGGTGGGCCGAAGGGCCTGTTTCCGTGCTGTATCTCTAAAACTAAAACTAAAACTAAAATCTAGGGAACCGTTGAGGCTCGGTGTGATTTTAGCTCATCCAGGGCGAGTGGTGTGGCTGGCCTCGCAGCGCCAGAGACGTGGGTTCAATCCTGACCTCCAGTGCGGTCTGTGTGGAGTTTGCAGGTTCTCCTCGTGACCGTGGTGCTCCGAAGTGTGGGTTGCTGGGGTTAGTGGGTCACTGTAACTTGTCCCAATGTGTAGTTGGGCTGCGGAACCACATGTGTGTGTGAATAGAGACGCGGGTGTAAAAAGGAACTGCAGACGCTGGTTTAAACCGAAGAGAGACACAAAAAGCTGGAGTAACTCAGCGGGACAGGCAGCATCTCATGAGTGAAGGAATGAATGAATAAGTTTATTGGCCAAGTATGTTCACATACAAGGAATTTGTAACAACACGACATACAGTAAACAATTAAGAATGACACATAAAACATTAAAATGTTAATAATAAAACATTATGCCCCTGTCCCACTTAGGAAACCTGAACGGAAACCTCTGGAGACTTTGCGCCCCACCCAAGGTTTCCGTGCGGTTCCCGGAGGTTGCAGGTGGTTGCCGGAGGTTGCAGGTAGTGGAAGCAGGTATGGAGACTGACAAAAACCTCCGGGAACCGATCAGGTTTCCTAAGTGGGACAGGGGCATTATGGTTTAACCATGTGAATGAAATAAAATACCAGAGCAAAAGGAGGTAGCAGACTTTTGGTTATTGAGTAGAGCTACTGCTCGTGGAAAAAAGCTGTCTCTCTGCGGCGTTTTGGGTCGAGACCCTTCCTCGGAGATGTGGGGATGTGCACAATAGCATCTGCTCAATTTTGTGCCACTCGTCTTAAAGGTGGAGGGCAATTTGAGTCCCATTTGCAAAGCTTACGGAAAAAGCTTCAGAATATATAAGCAAGGAGATACGGGATTGATGAGACATGAAAGATATAGGATTGTAGGGTAGACAGAGATCAGATAGATTGGGCTGTAATAAAGGACTCAACAAGGAGAAACTAAACAAAGTCAGCCTTGGCCTACGCGATCTCCCGTTTGCCAATCATTTTAACTCCCCTTCCCACTCCCACACCGAGCGCTCTGTCCTAGGCCTCCTCCACTGTCAGATTGAGGAAACACGCACATTGGAGGAACCGCACCTCATATTTTGCTTGGGCAGTGGTATGGATATTGATTTCTCTAACTTCAAGTAACCCTTGCATTCCCTTTCTCTCTCTGTCCCTCCCCCACCCTTGTCGTCCCGCTAGCTCCACTGTTCGTATCCCCTCGTTATCACCTCCTCCACAGCCAACAATGGACCATTGTGGGCTCGTCATGCCAGCTCTGATTTGCACGGTACCTTTCCGTACCTCTAGTTTCCCTCTCCCCTGACTCTCAGTCTGAAGAAAGAGTCTGGAGTAACCCGAAACGTCGCCTAATATTCCTTCTCTCCAGAGATGCTGCCTGACCTGCTGAGTTACTCCAACATTTGTGCATCTGTCCATAGTTCGAGGTTACAGAGAACATAGAACTGTACAGCACAAGAGCAGGCCCTTTGGCCCACAATTTCTATGCTGGGCACGATGCCAAGAGCAGATCTATCTGCGGCATAAAACAGCATCTGCAGTTCCATCTGACACGAGAAGCTGGATTTGGAGAGGGGGTCTCGCATTGCCGCAACTTGAGAGTTTATTAATTGATTGGGCAGTGCCAACATTGAGTTCCCTCACATGCAGTCCAACGCCGTTGCAGGACGCTCTGCTGAGGCGCAGTCCTTTCAGCTGGCATTGTTTACTGCAACCTTACCGCTGCATTTTTAACAGCAGAGAAAAATAAAATTATCATAAACAAAATGTCAAATTCAGAAAAAGCATTTCCCCGCATTTTAAAACGTGAGATTCAGTGTCTAAACCCCAAACACCTGCTGCTATAATTACACAAGACAAATCCTGTAAACTGCAGCACAAAGCGTGAATATAATTTCACCCACTGGTCTAGCTGGGAAAAGCTGCGGCTTTCTGCTCAAACCAGGCACAAATCTAACAACAGTTTGAAGGCTTAATACCTGCCTTTGTGGCTTGTTCACTTGTTTCGCTCAGTGACGCAGCATGGAAGCGGGCCCTTCAGCCCACTGAGTCCACACCGACCATCAATCACCCATTCACTCTCGATTAAGTTTAGTTTAATTTAGAGATACAGCGTGGAAGCAGGCCCTTCAGCCCACTGAGTCCATGCCGACCATTGAGCACCTGTTCACTCTAGTTTAGTCTAGTTTAGAGATGCAGCATAGATACAGGTCCTTCGGCCCATCGAGTCCATGCTGACCATCGATCACCCATTCACTCTAGTGTAGTCTAGTTTAATTTAGAGATACAGCATGGAAACAGGCCCTTCGGCCCACCGAGTCCATGCCGACCATCGATGACCCGCTCACTCTCAGTTAGTTTAGTTTAATTTTGGTCTTTAGTTTGAGGCATTAGGCTAAGGTCTGGCCAACTCTTTCAGGAGTACCTGGAAGGGCAGAAGAGATTTTCTGGCGTACATACCACTAGCATTTATGCCTCAGCCAATATCACTGAAAAAGCACATTATATAAGGGGCATCATCACTTCTATGTTTACAGGTCTCTCTTCTGCAAATATTGCCTGCTCCACTGTTACATTGCAATTCTTGGTTTAGTTTTGAGATACAGCGTGGAAACAGGCCCTTCGGCCCACCAGGTCCACACCAACCAATGATTGCCCATACATTCGTTCAATCCTACACACTAGAGCAGTGGTTCCCAACCTTTTTTTGGCCATGCCCCACCTAATCACCTCTAAAATCCTGATGCCCCCCCCCCTTTTTTACCCCCAAAAAATTGGTTACTCAAAATAACATCTGAAACATAAACTACATATGTTTACCTGATGGAAAATCCAAAAAAATAAAAATCGAAAATTGCCCCCCTTAAAAATCAAATTGCCCCCCTGTGGGGCGTACGCCCCACGTTGGGAACCACTGCACTAGAGATAATATACAGAAACCAATTAACCTACAAACCTGCACGTCTTTGGAGTGCGGGAGGCAACCGGAGCACCCGGAGAAAACCCACGCATGTCACGGGGAGAACGTACAAACTCCGTACAGACAGCACCCGCAGTCAGGATTGAATCCGGGTCTCTGAAGCGGTAAAGCAGCAACTCTACCGCTGCGCTGCTGTGCCTCCTCTGTCTTAATATATTTAACATTGAGATATATAGATATATTTTACCTCTCTTACTGATGATGCTGTCACCTTGACTCTTACATCCACTGTTTCAATTCAGTTTACATCCTTCAGTGTGGCATAGAATACCATCGGAGGAAAATAAACCTGCGTCTGTTGTCGTTTGGAGAAATATTGTGGAAACAGACCCTTCGGGCCACTGAATCCATGCCGATCATCGATCACCCATTTACACTAGTTCCATGTTATCCCACTTTCTCATCCACTCCCAACACACCGGAGCACCTGGAGGAAACCCACGAGGTCCACAGGGAGAACGTGCAAACTCCGCACGCAGAGTTCAGGATGGACCCCGGGTCTCTGCCGCTGTGAGGCAGAGGCCCTACCAGCTGCACCACTGTGCTGCCCATTTATACTTAATACTACATCTGATCTGCTGTTGGCATTCAATATACTTAACCACATCAGGAAGGCAAATGAAATAAAATTGTGCACTGGAGCTAACTAAATAATCAGATTTAGAAGATGTTAGCCCATGTTAATATATTATGGGAATTAACTTTTCATTTCACAGGGCTTGCTGTTGAAACTGTGAAACTGCCAGCATTGACCTCATAATTTCAGATATCCACAAACATTCAAAACAAAATTTATCTTTCAATAAATTATAGCTGCGTTGGGCAGGAAATCTCACAGAAAATTGCTAGTCTTCAATTGTTTAACTGAGGAAACTGCTTGCAAAGTTGGAATATGCAGTTTTGCCAACTCTGGAGCTGTTCTGATTTTGTAATTAATTTCCGTGCCAATATTCTTTCAGGACTTAGTTAGGTACACAGTGTCGGTGCCAGCTCTCCAGGCTTATCCTGGAGTCTCCATGAATCGATGACTAACTGCCTGGAAGCTAGCTGCTCGCAGAGTGTGGGTGCTTCTCACTCAGGGCGGCACGGTGGCGCAGCGGTAGAGTTGCTGCCTCACAGCGCTTGCCGTGCCAGAGGCCGGGTTCGGTCCCGACTATAGGTGCTGTCTGTACGGAGTTTGCACGTTCTCCCCGTGACCTGCGTGGGTTTTCTCCGAGATCTTCGGTTTCCTCCCACACTCCAAAGACGCACAGGTTTGTAGGTTAATTGGCTTGGTGTACGTGTAAATTGTCCCTAGTGTGTGTAGGATAGTGTTAATGTGCGGGGATCGCTGGTCGGCGCGGACTCGGTGAATGTCTAAACTAAACTAAACCGCATTCCTTGCTCTTCATTTTTGGATTGGAAAGATTTGGAGGGATTTGGACCTGGTTAGGAGAGCTATAGAGGGATATGTGGCTGGATAGGAACTATTTAGAGGGATGTGGGCCTGAATAGGAAAGATTTGGAGAGATACAGGCGTGGTCAGGAAAGGTTTGGAAGGTAGACACGAGGAACTGTAGATGCCCGCTGGCAAAAAAAGACACAAAGTGCTGGAGTAACTCAGTGGGGGTCAGCATCTCTGAAATGAATGGACAGGCATTTTGTTGGGGTTGGAACCTTTCTTCAGACTGGATTAGGTTTAGAGGGATATGGGCCAAATGCAAGCAAATGGAACTCATCTAGATGGGCCGTGAAGTTTGGCACGGACAAGTTGGGCCAAATGGTCTGTTTCCATGCTATATGACTATATGACTCTAATGCTTGTCCTCAAAAGATATTCAGGTCTGAACAGCTTCAAAATGCAGCTGACTTTAAGACTGGACTCCTAAATTAGATGAGAAAACAGAAGTCATTCCCTGAAGTGATATTTGGGATTTGGTAACAATAAATGAGCTCTATGATCAATTTTACTGACAACAAGTTTACATATCCCAAATTATTTCCCCTCAGTTTGCTGTTAATTCCATTCAGAAACCAAACGTGTGATGGGATTTAGATCATAGAACAATACAACACAGGAATAAGTCTTTCAGCCCATAATGTCCATGCTGAACAAGGCGAACTAATCTCACTGCATGCACTTCATCTATATCTCTCGAATCCAGTGCTGATTCAGTCATCTTTAGTTTAGTATTGTCTGGTCTAGTCTAGTGCAGTTTGGTTTAGAGATACTATGCAGAAACAAGCCCTTCAGCCCACCAAGTCCATGCCGACCAGCGATCTCCGCACACTAACACTATTCTACACACTAGGGATAATTTACTATTTTACCAAGCCAATTAGCCTACAAACCTGCACATCTGTGGAGTGTGGGAGTAAGCTGGAGATGCCGGATAAAACCCACGTTGGTCACTGGGAGAAGGTACAAACTCCATACAGACAGCACCCGTAGTCAGGATCAAACCCGGGTCTCTGGCGCTGTAAAGGGCCTGTCCCACTTACGCGACTGCCACGACCCGTGATAGATAAAATGTTCAAGAAGGAACTGCAGATGCTGGAAAATCGAAGGTAGCATCTATGGCCGAAACCCTTCTTCAGTCTGAAGAAGGGTTTCAGCCCGAAACGTTGCCTATTTCCTTTGCTCCATAGATGCTGCCGCACCCGCTGAGTTTCTCCAGAAATTTTGTCTACCTACGACCGTGATAGGTGGTGAGAGGTATCCTATAGTCGTGAGAGGTCTCCAAAGAGTCATAGTATCTTTCTGGTCGCCGCTGAATTTTCAACATGTTGAAAATTCCACCGACCTATCACGGGTCGCGGCAGTCGCCTGTAAAGGTGGCGTAAGTGGGACAGGCCCTTAAGGCAGCAACTCCACCGCTGTGCCACCATAGATATCCAGATACAGGGAATGGAGGGTTATCCATTTGAACACATTATCTGGAGTAGTATTGGTCTTCGAGATGAGTTGCCCAGTATGAAGCTATACTGCCCCAGGCTTATTCAGTATAATATTATTAGAAAACCACATGTGTGAAGCTACCCTTCTGACAAAAGATTTAATACCTTCCCTTCAAACATCTTTCTTTGACTCAAAGCCATAATCTCACCCACCTGCCCCAAAATGCTCGAAACAAAACTAAACTAAACCACTCCATGTTGCTAGTTTAGTTTAGCTTATTGTTGTGATGTATACTGAGGGTCAGAGAAAAACCTTTGTTGCATGCTATCCAGTCAGCGCAAAGACTATGCATGATTACAATCGAACCATCCACTGTGTACAGACACAGGATAAAGACAATAACGATAATGTCCAGTGAAGTCCGATTAAAGATAGTCCGAGGGTCTCCAATGAGGTAGATGGTAGGTCAGGAACGCTCTCTAGTTGGTGATAGGCTGGTTCAGTTTAGATACACAGTGTGGAAACAGGCCCTTCGGCACTGAGCAGCGATCCCCGAACATTAACGCTATCCTACACACACTCGGGATAATTTTACAGTTATACCAATCCAATTAACCTACAAACCTGTACGTCTTTGGAGTGTGGGAGGAAACCGGAGATCTTGGAGAAAAACCCACGCAGGTCACAGGGAGAGCGCGTACAAACTCCGTACAGACAGCGCCCCTAGCTGGGATCGAACCCGAGTCTCCGGCGTTGAAAGCGCTGTAAGGCAGCAACTCTACCACTGCGCCGCCCTATAACAGTTGGGAAGAAACTGTCCCTGAATCTGGAGGTATGCATTGTCACATTTCTGTACCTCTTGCCTGATGGGAGAGGGAGTGGCTCTGGCGAGACTGGTCCTTGATTAAGCTGCTGGCCTTGTCGACCCACCATGATATGCATGTTGGGATACCTTTATTAAAATGACCCACAAAGACTTTGAACGAATCATAAAATGTGACTTCCTCATTCTGATTGAAGGCAAACACCTATCTTGAAACCTAGATAAATGCCTTTGAGTGTGTAATCTCCAACAAGTTCTTCAACTGAATGATTGGGATTCCTCGTCGTTTTCATAGCAGGCCTAGACAGTGTAATTACAAAGGTCTACACAGCACCAAAACGGGATCAATATTTAACAATGGACAACATCCTTGTCCATTCAAACTACACACACAACTCTATTAAATGTCTCTCTCTCTTTCTCTTTCATGCTGGGGCTTGTCAGACAATAGCCAAGGACTTAAGACTGATTTAGCTGCACCGTATGTGCATATGACTAACTATTCTTTTATCCAGCTGAATTAGGCATGGGGAGAGGGGGTGGGGGTGAGGGGTGGGGGTGGGGTGAGGGGGGGGGCGGTGAGGGGTGGAAGTGCAACAAGGGGCCGCCCACGTGGAGGACATTGAATGGGATTTTCAGATCATTAAGGCTCCAGGTTTCATTTTCGAAGAGGCACGTACAAGTAAAACTCGAAATCTGGGTGATCCAGATCAAAAGAGGAAAAGTTTAAAGTGGTGAAAGTAGAACAATAGGAGGGAGTGTTAGCACTAACTTGCTCGCTTTCGTTGAAGTTGACTCTCAACGTAACTTTAAAAAATATTCATTTCAAAAAGTAACGTTTATTAAAGTAAAGGGTAAAAAACATGTACAAAAAACAAAAAGAGATACAAAGTGCTGGAGTAACTCAGTGGGTCAGGCAAAACCAAAACTGTGCAAAATCTTCATTCGCATTATTACTCATATTGTATTACTCGGTACCACCTTCCCCACAACCAACAATGGACCATTGTGGGTTCCACCTTCCCCACAACCAACAATGGACCATTGTGGGCTCCACCTTCCCCACAACCAACAATGGACCATTGTGGGCTCCACCTTCCCTTGGTCATCGTTGCTGGCTTTGATCTGTCTTTTTGCCTACCTGTCATTCATTTGCTTGGTACCTTTTCCTATCTCTAGGTCCGTGCTCCCCTGACTCTCAGTCTCAAGAAAGATGAGGGAGGGGGGGGGGCTTGCCCCAAAATTCACCTATTTCTTTTCTCCAAACAGGCTGCCTGGCCCGCTGACATACGTTCTCTCTGCATTCAATAGTGTTATACTAAGTAGTGTTGCACCTGCCTTTAAACAAAGCACCCTTGTCATTCATGGGGTGATATCCCTTCCATTGTTTGAGGGGTGTCCCCATCGGACTCTGCCCCTCAATGTCCAGCAGCGGAAGGACCCTAGACGGTGGTCCTCACAACATAACTGGGAAACCTTTCAAAGTGAAAGCTTCAAACATGACATTGGCAACACCTGATGCTTTGGTGAATATATATGTTCAGCACCAGACTCAGGAACAGCTTCTTCCCCTCTGTTATCAGGCTTCTGAACCATCCTTCCATGAGCTAGGGTACTGTCGGATTCACCTCTAACCCGTTGTGGACATTGGACTTTGTCTGTGGAACTGATGCGCTACAATGCTGAGAACTATATCCTGCACTCTGTATCATTTTCCCTTTTGCTCAACCTATTGTATTTAAATTTGACATGACTGTATTTATACATAGTTTTTTTTTTAGTTTTCATTTTCGAGATACGGCAGGGAGAGGTTCACCAGCCCATCGAGTCCACGCCGACCATCGATCACCTGTTCACACTAGTTCTATCTTTCCCCACCTTCTCATCCACTCCCTACACACTAGGGGCAATTGGCCACATTGTTGAAGTTGAAGTGCTGAGCCACCGAGAGATCTGTGGTATATCTGATCCGTTTGGATAGCATGCAAAACAAAGCTTTTCACTGTACCTTGACATACAATAGTGGCCAATTCGCCTACAAACCTGCATGCCTTTCCGATGTGGGAGGAAGCCTGAGCACCTAGAGAAAACCCACACAGTCACAGGGAGAATATGCAAACTCCGCACAAATAGCATTCAGGTCAGGATTGAACCCGAGTCTCTGGCGCTGCAAGGCAGTGGCTCTACCAGCTGCATCTCTGGTATTTCTTTCAGAAAGAACTGCAGATGCTGGAAAAATCGAAGGTGGACAAAAATGCTGGAGAAACTCAGAGGGTGAGGCAGCATCTACGGAGCGAAGGAATAGGTGACGTTTCAGGACGACACCCTTCTTCAGATTGATGGGGGGGTGGGAAGAAGAAAGGAAGATGCGGAGACAGTGGGCTGTGGGAGAGCTGGGAAGGGGAGGGGAAGGAGGGAGAAAGCAAGGACTACCTGAAATTGGAGAAGTCAATGTTCATACCGCTGGGGTGCAAACTACCCAAGCGAAATATGAGGTGCTGCTCCTCCAATTTGCGGTGGGACTTACTCTGCTCATGGAGGAGGCCCAGGACAGAAAGGTCGGATTCGGAATGGGAGGGGGAGTTGAAGTGCTGAGCCACCGAGAGATCTGTGGTATATCTGATCAGTTTGGATAGCATGCAAAACAAAGCTTTTCACTGTCCCTGGACATACATCTGTGACAAAAATCAACCTAAATGGATATAGAAATAAGAAACTACTGATGTTCAAGAAGGAACTGCAGATGGTGGAAAATCGAAGGTAGACAAAAATGCTGGAGAAACTCAGCGGGTGCGGCAGCATCTATGGAGTGAAGGAAATAGGCAACGTTTCGGGCCGAAACCCTACTTCCGACGGGTTCTGAAGAAGGGTTTCGGCCCGAAACGTTGCCTATTTCCTTCACTCCATAAGAAACTACAGATGCTGGTTTTCACAAAAGGACACAAAGTGCTGGAGTGACTCAGTTGGTCAGGCAGCATTTCTGGAGGACGTGTACAGGTGACGTTTCGGGTTGGGACCCTTCTTCACACTCTGGTTTAGTTTATAGTCACGTGTACCGAGGTACAGTGAAAAGATTTTGTTACGTGCTAACCAGTCAGCGGAAAGTCAAAATGCGTCCAGCGTTTTGTGTCTATCAGCGGAAAGGCAATACGTGATTACAATCGAGCAGCTGCCCACAGTGTACAGATACAGGATACAGGGAATAACGTGGATAAAGTTTAGTGCAAGAATAAGAATGCACAAATAGGACTCTGAATATATAGACACTTATGTCCCCTATATATATATATATATACACACAACACATATTGTTGAGTTTTATCTTAGATTTAAGCTAGCAATGTCCAAAATGTATTGTATGTGCTTTGTTGAGGTGGAGGGAGTGGGGGAGGGGGGGGTGAGGGTGAAATTGGTCGGGGATGTTAGCTGGTTGAAGAAACAGTATAGAGGCAGATTTGCTGGTTTAATTAGAGCGGAGTGTGGGCTCTTTCATGTGTAATTCAGAAACATGAACACCTGGTGTGTGCCACATCAAAGCACAGGAAAACGTGGGACAATACAACAGAGGCTGAGAACAACGGAATGAGATAAGACAAAGTATTTACATCTGACCTCCAAATCTGTACAAATAATGCTGTCGACAGAATCTCCCAGTGAACAGGGAGGGTTTGTGCGTGCAATCTTCCCAAAGTAGACTTTTTGTGTCATGTTAATTTCTGTCAAAAAAGCCCTCCATTTAGAAGAAGGGCTATTTAAAAAAAAAAAATCTAAATGTGAAGCCTTTAGAATTCAGAGGTACTGCGCGGAAACAGGCCCTTCGGCCCACCGAGCCCGTGCCGGCCAGCGATCACCTCGTACACTAGTACTATCCTACGCACACTAGGGACAATTTACAATTGACAGAAGCCAATTACCCCACAAGCGACTTTGGAGTGTGGGAGGAAATCGAAGCACTCGGAGAAATTCCACATGGTCACAGGGAGAACGTGCAAACCCCGTACAGGCAGCGCCCCTAGTCAGGATCGAACCTGAATCTCTGGCACCGTAAGCCAGCAACTCTACTGCTGCACCCACCACTGTGCTGCCCCCAAAGTGTAACTTTCTCTATGTTGGCAAGAATTTGCAGTCTCTTAAGAGATTCTCATTGATAGAAACATAGAAACATAGAAAGTAGGTGCGAGAGTAGACCACCAGGTCCGTCGAGCCCGCACCGCCATTCGCTCATGGCTGAACACTAAACAGACACACTTACCCACAAACAGTAGACACAAGACACAGAACACAAGACACTACCCTCCCCTTTATACCGCTATCACCCCTCTCCACCCCAAGAACCGCGTGATCTCCTGGGGGAGGCAAAAAACCGGATAAAAACCCAGGTCCAATTCGGGAAAAAAAATCCGGGAAATTCCTCTCCGACCCCAATCCAGGCGATCGACACTTGTCCAGGAGATCACTCAGGTCTTACTATACTAACCATACCTAGGTCCATATCCCTGCCCTCTCCCCGTAGCCCCTTATCCCCTTGGCAGCTAAAAAACCATCTATTTTAGACTTAAATATATTTAACGTTTCTGCTTCCACTGCTCCCTGGGGCAGTGAATTCCATAAATTAACCACCCTCTGGGTGAAGAAGTTCTTCCTCATCTCAGTTTTAAAAGAGCCCCCCCTTATTCTGCAACTATGTCCCCTAGTTCTAGTTTCCCCGATCATTGGGAACATCCTCGGTGCATCCACCCGATCAAGGCCCCTCACGATCTTATATGTTTCAATGAGATCGCCTCTCATTCTTCTAAACTCCAAAGAGTAGAGTTCCAGCCTACTTAACCTTTCCTCATATGTCAATCCCCTCATTGCAGGAATTACAATGAGGAATATTTAGAGTTACAGCCCACCTTGGCCCACCGAGTCCACCTGGTGAACCTAGGCTGCACTCCTCAATAGCAATAATGTCCTCCCTCAAATTAGGAGACCAAAATTGCACACAATACTCCAGGTGCAGTCTCACCAGGCCCACTGCCTGCTGTACCTGCATGCTTACTTTCAGTGACTGGTGTACAAGCACACCCAGGTCTTGTTGCACCTCTTTTCCTAATCTTACAACATTCAGATAATAATCTGCCTTCCTGTTCGTGCCACCAAAGTGGACAACCTCACATTTATCCACATTAAACTGCATCTGCCATGCATCTGCCCACTCATCCAACCTAATTTGACGAAGAACATTCTTGCTATTGAGGGAGTGCAGCCCTCATTCCGTTGATCATCCCGACGAGAGGGCTTGTACATCGGGCCGTTCGTAACGGCGGCAACGGAGGATTCATGGCCCCGACCACGGGTGAACAAAAGAGGAAGATTGACTGAACGTTATTGGCTTCCATCACGGTGAAGAATGGTGATTCCACTGTGGTGGATGTTTGTGTTGTATTCCATTGTGCGTTGTGTTCTTTTTGATTGTATAGCTGCATGGTAACTAAAAATTTCACTGTACCTTAATTGGTGCATGTGACAAATAAACTTGAACTTTGAACCTTGAACCCCCTACCCCCAATACCATGTGCTCTAATTTTGCACACTAATCTCTCGTGTGGGACCATGTCAAAGGCTTTTTGAAACTCCAGATACACCACATCCACTGGCTCTCCCATATCCATTCTACTCCTCAAAAAATTCCAGAAGATTAGTCAAGCATGATTTCCCCTTCATAAATCCATGCTGACTTTGACCGATCCCGTCACTGCTTTCTAAATGCGCTGCTATAACAACTTTAACAATCGACTCGAGCATCTTCCCCGCTACTGATGTAAAGCTAACTGGTCTATAATTCCCCATTTTCTCTCTCCCTCTTTTCCTAAAAAGCGGGGTTACATTGGCTACCCTCCAGTCCACAGGAACTGATCCAGAGTCGAGAGAACATTGGAAAATGATCACCAATGCATCCTGGATTTCTAGGGCCACCTCTGGGATGCAGACCACCGTGCCCTGGGGATTTATCTGCCTTCAGATCATTGATGAATTGCAGTGGTGAATGTTAAAGGATACAGCAGGCCCTTCATCCCACCCAGTCTGTGCCATCTCTGAATCACCCGTCCACACCAGTTATATCTTATCCAACTTTTGCACACTGGGGGCAAGTTATAGACTGCCAATTAACCTACAGGCCCCGCGCATCTTTGGGATGTGGGAGGAAACCGGAGCACCCGGAGGAAACGCACGTGGCCACAGGGGGAGAACGTGCAAACTCCACACACACACACACACGGACAGCACCCGGAGGCCCGATGGAACCCGGGTCTCTGGCGCTGTGAATGCAGCGGCTCTACCCGCTGGGCTGCCGTGCCATGTAGGAATGTGTCACATTTTATAAGCCCAGCGATACACAAACTGCTCCTCGCCACCTCCCCAGCCCATCTCGCTGAATCCAGCACCAGACAACAGCCTCCAAACTGCTCAGCTGCAACTGTTCCAAGTCGAATAATTACAACTTGTCAAAAAGAATTAATTTTCCCATTTCTCATAAAGATGTGTAAAAATTACCATGTTATTATACACTGACACTCTCCGGAGGCGAGTACAGAATTTAATTTTGAATTCTTTCCGCACATTAAATTAAATCCATAAATAAGAGTTTAGGCATTCAGTTGGAAGCATATGTTCGTTAGGAGAACAACATCAGACACACGCTGTAATGGTTGTTGTAATGTTTTAATAGCTTCGTTCTTCTAAGGAGCAATAAATTTACATGATCATAACAATCTAAGGCATAAGGGAAACCCATTACTGTCCGCGCAAAAGCAACAGTGTTAACAGGGAGGGGAAAAAAAGTGAAATGCTTTTAAATAAAATTAGACAAGCATATGCATCTTGGCTACTGGTGCTTGGCTGAATGGGTGCTAGTTCTTAATAGATGCTATCGTTTCATCAAGACCAGATATCGTCTGAAGAAGGGTCTCGACCCGAAACATCACCTATTACTTTTCTCCTGTGTTGCTGCCTGACCTGCAGAGTTACTCCAGCATTTTGTGTCCATCTTCATAGATAATCTAGTTTAGAAACACAGCATGGTATCACAGAGTCCACTCTGACCATCGATCACACTAGTTCCATGTTATCCCACGTTCTCATCCGCTACCTACACACTAGGGGGCGATTTACAGAGAGGGCCAATTAACCTGCAAACCCGCGCGTCTTTGGGATGTGGGAGGAAACCGGAGCGCCCGGAGGAAATCCACGCGGTCACAGGGAAAATGTCCAAACTCCACACACAGACAGCACCTGAGGACAGGGTCAAAGGCGGGCTGTTGGCGCTGTAAGGTGTGGGTGTGTGTGTGTGCGTGTGTGTGTGTGCGTGCGCGTGCGCGTGCGTGTGCGTGCGTGTGTGTGTGTGCGTGTGTGCGTGTGTGTGTGCATGTGTGTGTGAGTGCGTGTGTGTGCATGTGTGCGTGTGTGCGTGTGTGTGCATGTGTGCGTGTGTGCGTGTGTGTGTGTGTGTGTGTGTGTGTGTGTGTGTGTGTGTGTGTGTGTGTGTGTGTGTGTGTGTGTGTGTGTGCACATATTGGAACTGCAGATGCTGGTTTACACAAAAGGGCAAAAGCGCTGGAGTAATTCAGAAGGGTCCCGACCCAAAACGTCACCTATCCATCTTCTCCAGAGATGCTGAAGTTAGACACAAAAAGCTGGAGTAACTCAGCGAATCAGACAGCACCTCTGGAGAGAAGGAATGGGTGATGTTTCGGGTCAAGACTCTTCTTCAGACCTGAAATGTCACCCATTCCTTCTCTCCAGAGATGCTGTCTGACCTGCTGAGTTACTCCAACCTTTTGTGTTTAACTTTGGTTTAAACCAGAATCTGCAGTTCCTTCCTGCACATTTCTCCAGAGATGCCGACTGACCCACTGAGATATTCCAGCACTATACACACATATACACACACACACACACACACACACACACACACACACACACACACACACATAATATATCTGTATACATATATTCGCACGCATGCACGTGTGTTTGTGTATATAAAATATGAACCAATCTCACTTGTAACTTGGATGCTGGGTGAGGTGAAAACTGACAAGGGGTGAGTGAGTGTTTGCAGTCCATTTATGGGATGTGCCCTCTGGTTGACACAGTGGGCGATCAGTTCCACCTTTGTTGTTCATGCCACAGCCTGCATTGTACTTGTGAGATGACGGCAGCCACAACGAGGCACACACAATAGCGAATGCACAAATGGTGACTGCACTTTCTGCTCAAACACTGCTGTTAAAAACACTAGCGACCCACTCCCTACAATGTCATCATTTATATGACGTCTGTTGTAATAGGTGGGTGCAAACAGAGGGCATTGTCTACAGGCTTTGATCATGTTGACTACACCCTCGCTAACGCCAAGGGTGATCTGCACTCAGTCACCTGCGTCCTTTCAAACCCGCCCTGCTCCAGCCTAATGTAACCCGGCAGCCATTTCTATTCCCACCACCTTTATAACAAGTTGCGGCACAATGTCGCAACGGTAGAGTTGCTGCCTTACAGCGCCTGAGACCTGGGTTTGATCCGGACTGTGGTCGCTGTCGGAGTTTAGAACGGAGACGAGGAAACACTTTTTCTCACAGAGAGTGGCGAGTCTGTGGAATTCTCTGCCTCAGAGGGCGGTGGAGGCAGGTTCTCTGGATGCTTTCAAGAGAGAGCTAGATAGGGCTCTTAAAAATAGCGGAGTCAGGGGATATGGGTTAGAAGGCAGGAACGGGGTACTGATTGGGGATGATCAGCTATGATCACATTGAATGGCGGTGCTGGCTTGAAGGGGCAAATGGCCTACTCCTGCACCTATTGTCTATTGTCTATTGTATGTCTGTACGGAGTTTGTACGTTCTCCCTGTGGGTTTTCTCCGGGTGCTCGGGTTTCCTCCCACACACCAAAAACGTACAGGTTTGTTGGTTAATTAGCTTGTTAAGATTGTAAATTGTCCCTAGTGTGTAGGATAGTGTTAGTGTGCGGGGATCGCTGGTCGGCGTGGACTCGGTGGGGGGGGGGGGGGGGGGGGGGGGGGGCCGAAGGGCCCGTTTCCACGCTGTGTCTCTAAATTAAACTAAACTAAACTAGACTAGGGGTTTATGCTTGGTGATCTCATACACACACTGCCCCTGGCTAATGCCACGCTGAAACCCTGTGTCCCACAAAGCATCTTAGTTTTAGTTTCAGTGATACAGCGTGGAAACAGGGCCTTCAGGGCACCAAGTTCACACCAACCAAAGATCATGCATTCACAAGTTCAATGTTATTCCAGTTTCACATCCTACACACAACTGGGAAATTTACAGTAGCCAATTAACCTACAAACCTGCACATCTTTGGAGTGTGGGAGGAAACCGGAGCACCCGGAGACAACCCACGCGGTGGTCACAGAGAGAACGTACAAGAGAATAAGCTATTCCCGAGTCTGGTGGTGTGCGTGCATTCAGATTTCTGTATCTCCTGCCTGATGGGAGCGGGGAGAAGAGTAACTTGGATGGATTTAAGGGGAAACACACATGGTGAATAAAGGATGTAGAGAAAGGATTAGCTGAAAATGCCTTGAGTACTGAACTATATGGGTAGTTTCTCTACCATAGATTTACTCAAATACCTCTCCACCCATAGTCCATTCAACCATACAGCTGAGGGATGCACAAGACACTTTAGAAGTGAACTGTAGCTTGCTGGAGTTAGATGGCACCGGGCCTGTACTCGCTGGAGTTTAGAAGGATGAGGGGGTATCTCATTGAAACTTACAGAATAGTGAGAGGCCTGGATGGAGTTGATGTGGAGAGGATGTTTCCACTAGTGGGAGAGTCTAGGACCACAGGCCCTAGCCTCAAGATAAAAGGATGTACCTGTAGAAAGGAGATGAGGAGGAATTTCTTCAGTCAGAGGGTGGTGAATCTGTGGAATTCATTGCCCCAGACGGCGGTGGAGGCCAAGTCAATGGTTATTTTTAAGGTGGCGATTGACAGATTCTTGATTAGTGCGGGTGTCAGGAGTTATGGGGAGAAGGCAGGAGAATGGGGTTCAGAGGGAAAGATAGATCAGCCATGATTGAATGGTGGAGTAGACTTTGACGGGCCGAGTGGCCTAATTCTGCTCCTATAACCTATGAATTTATGAACCTTATGAATTTGTACTACTGCCTTCCCCACCTCAGTACATCCCAAAGAACATTTATAACCAGTGAATTACTTTTTAGTAACATAACAAAGAGTGAATGGGTTGAGATTAGAATATAGAGACCCTTTGGCCCACAATGTCTCTGCTACCTCCCCTTCTAACTAATATTCTCTAACCTAGGAGGTATTCTAGAAAACGACTTTAATTCATGGATACAGCATAGGAACAGGCTTTTCGGCCCACCGAGTCCACGCCGACCATTGATCACCGATTGACACTATTTCTAATCCACTTTCATATCCACTGCCGACACACTAAGGGTAAATATCACATTGCTCCCCCCAGACGTCAGAAGAACTGTTGCAAGTAGCACAGAGCGTCTGAAACAACTGGCGGATGATAGGACAAAGGACAAAGGACATTTATTGTCACATACATCATTTGTGGTGTAGTGAAATTTGAGTTGTCATTTGCAGCACACCAATAAAAGTAAGACACCACTTTAAAAAATAATTGAACATAAAACATAAAAACGTCCCCCCACAATGGTTCCCACTGTGAGGGAAGGCAGCAAAGTCCAGTCCTCTTCCCCTTGTTCACCCGTGGTCGGGGCCTATCGAGGCCTCCGCAGTCGCCGCGACGGCAGCCCGATGCTTCAGGCCCTCTCGCCGGATGATGGTGCTCCGGCATTGGGAGAACACTCTCAGCGGCTTGGAGCATCTGGAACGGCCGCTTGCTGCCAGAGACAGCGGCTCCCGATGTCCATAAAAATACATAGACACCCATTACACAACCATGTGCCCCCTCCTAGGCGGTTACAATCGCGTACGAGCTTCCCCAACCACGTCACTCCATTGGAAACTACACCAACTGAAGCTGGCCTCCAGATGTGGAAAAACAGACAAGCCACTGTCCCTATTTCCACCAAGATGGGCACATCCCAGCAGCAGAGCGCTTACCACCGGGTGCTGATGAACACTGGCCGAACTGGAGATGTCTCCACCGACTGCGATCTGTGGTCGGGCTGTCATGGGTGACAATGCACAAATGGGGCTACATCGAGGGTACACCAACATGTGACAGTGGTACACAGACCCAGACAATGCAATGCCCATTGCTGGATAATCCATGTACGACTGCAGAGCTTGCACTTGACACTCCAACAGTGCAACGATGTGTACAGCAGTGGCGAGCTGCTATATAGCATAAGGACACGAAAAATGAAGGGTCATTTACGGAGGGCCAATTAACCTACGTACATCTTTGGTATGTGGGAGGAACCCAGAGCATCCGGAGGTAATCCACACAGTCACAGGGAGACCGTACAAACTGCACACAGATGGCACCCGTAGTCAGGATCGAGTCTTTGATGATGTGAGGCAGCAGTTCTACCCACTGTGCAACTGTGGCAGCCTTGACCATTTGTCCTGAGTATTTCTAATTTTGAAGAGGGAGGTATCAACAAGTTTAATTTGGAGATACAGCGCGCAAGCAGGCCCTGCGGCCCACCGAGTGAGTCCACGCCGACCAGTGATCCCCGCACACTAACACTATCCCACGCACACTAGGGACAATTTTTACATTTCATACCCAGCCAATTAACCTACATACCTGTACGTCTTTGGAGTGTGGGAGGAAACCGAAGATCTCAGAAAAAACCCACGCAGGTCACGGAGAGAACGTGCAAACTCCGTGCACACAGCACCCATAGTCAGGATCGAACCCGGGTCTCTGGAGCTGGAAGACGGTAGCCCTACTGCTACTCCACCGTGTCACACGAAAAGTGCTACGTTTTAGATTTAGGTTTAGATATATTAATGTCACGTGTACCGAAGTCCAGTGAAAAGCTTTGTTTTACATGCGATCCAAACGGATCACACACATTATACATAAATAAAATCAAGTCAAACTCAAGTATAATAGAGAGAGCAAAGGGCAAGAAGACAGAGTGCAGAATATAGTTCTTGGCCTTGTATCACATCAGTTCCATAGACCCTTGCATCACCTCTCTCTCCGTCCCTCCCCCAACCTAGTCTTCCAGCTAGTTTCACTGTCGGTACAACTCATTATCACCTACCCCACAGCCAACAATGGACCATTGTGGGCTCCACCTTTCCTTGATCATTGTTGATTTTGCATATTTTTTATTCATTCATTTCTATTTACCTTCTATATCTCTCGTGTCCCTTCCCTCCCCATCCCCCCCGACTCTCAGCCTGAAGAAGGGTCTCGACCCGAAACGTCACCTATTCCTTTTCTCCAGAGATGCTGCCTGATCCGCTGTGTTACTCCAGCTTTTTGTGTCTATCTTTAGTTCCATAGACAAAGTCCATTGTTCGCAATGGGGTTGGGGTGAATCGGACAGTACCCTACCTTATGGAAGGACCACCCAAAAACCTGATAACAGAGGGAAAGAAGCTTCCTCGAACCGAACGTCAAGTTTTGGGCTATTCTAGGGTGGTGAAAAGTCAATAGTCATAGAGCCTTAGCGTGATACAGCATGGAAACAGGCCCTTCAGCCCAACTTGCCCACACCGGCCAACAAGTCCCAGTTACACTTGTCCCACTTGCCAGCGTTTGGCCCATATCCCTCCAAACATGTCCTACCATGCACCTGTCCAACTGTTTCTTCCTCCTCTGGCAGCTTGTTCCATAACCCCATCACCCTTTGTGTGAAAAAGTTACCCCACAGATACCTATTAAATGTTTTCCACCTTAAACCTATGTCCTCTGGTCTTCGATTCACCTATTATGGGCAAGAGACTCTGTGTGTCAACCTGATCTATTCCTCTCATGATTTTCTGCACCTCTATAGGATCACCCCTTGCCCTCCAAGGGATAGAGTCCCAACTTACTCAACCTCTCCCTATAGCTCATACCCTCTCGTCCTGGCAACATCCTCATAAAAGTGAGGTGTGTTTGCACGCAGACTCGTGTACAAGCAGACTTGTGTTCCTGAGGCCTTAACATTCACTCCCCTGTAACCGAGGGACATAGAAACGTAGAAAATAGGTGCAGGAGTAGGCCATTCGGCCCTTCGAGCCAGCACTGCCATTCAATATCATCATGGTTGATCATCCAAAATCAGTAGCCCGTTCCTGCTTTCTCCCCATATCCCTTGATTCCGTTAACCCGAAGAGCTGTATCTAACTCTCGCTTGAAAACATCCAGTGAATCGGCCTCCACTGCCTTCAGTGCCAGAGAATTCCACAGATGCACAACTCTCTGGGTGAAAACGTTTTTCCTCATCTCAGTCTTAAATGGCCGACCCCTTATTCTTTAACCGTGACCCCAACATTGGGGGACATTTTTCCTGCGTCTAGCCTGCCTGATCCCTTGAGAATCTTACATGTTTCTATAAGATCCCGTCTCATCCTTCTAGATTCACGTCAACACAAGCCCAGTCGACCCATTCTTTCATCATATATATGTCAGTGCCGCCATCCCGGGATTTAACCTGGTGAACCTACGCTGCACTCCCTCAATAGCAAGACTGTGCAGCCTCTCACACGCTCCCCTCCCCAGAGTGGAAGCAAGGGCGACGTGGTCCTGTTGACACCCGGGCCTTCCCTGGCTCTAAGCCCACCCTGGCCAATGAAGGGGAGACTGCCGCACATATGGCCAGTCTGTCGGAGTATCATCCCCGCACCAAAGGGGTGGGGGGGGAGAGATGAACAGTAATATGTCTGTGCGTCTCGGTGGTAAGTCGTGTTGGTGTACAGCTGTGATTCCATATGGTTCATTAGGGTTATTATAAAACGCGCTCAGAATGATTATCAGTTTTGCGCCAGCCCTGATGTTTAGCTCATTTTTGATGCATCGCGCAGCGCCACAAATCAAATTCAGCAGCAGCAGCAGCAGCAGCAGCAGGTGAGAGAGATTCCCCGAGATCAGCGCTACAATAACACTTTCCTCACCACTCACTACCTTGGGCTAACGCAGGTAGCAATATTTACAGGTTTATACGTTGTAGGAGCCGACTTCAAAGTGGTTCACTGGTTACTAATGTTCTTTGGGATATCTTGAGGTGGGGAAGGCTGTTGTACAACTTCACAAGTTCATTAGGAACAGAATCAGGCCACTCGGCCCATCAAGTCTACTCCGCCATTCAATCATGGCTGATCTGTGGACTTCTCTGCCTCAGAAGGTGGTGGAGGCAGGTTCTCTGGATGCTTTCAAGAGAGAGCTAGATAGGGCTCTTAAAAATAGTGGAGTCAGAGGATATGGGGAGAAGGCAGGAACGGGGTACTGATTGGGGATGATCAGCCATGATCACATTGGCTCAAAGGCCAAATGGCCTACTCCTGCATCTATTGTCTATTGTCTATTATCTATCTTTTCCTCTCAACTGCATTCTCCTGCCTTCTCCCCATAACCCCTGACACCCGCACTAATCAAGAATCTGTCAATCTCCACCTTAAACATATCCATTGACTTGGCCTCCGCAGCCATCTGTGGAATTCATTCTACAGATTCACCACCCTCAGACTAAAGAAATTCCTCGTCATCACCTTTCTAAAGGTATGTTCTTTTATTCTGAGGGTGTGCCCTCTGGTCCTAGACTATAGTGGACACAACCTCTCCACATCCACTCTATCCAGGCCTTTCACTATTTGGTAAGTTTCAATGGGGTCCACCCTCATCCGTCTAAACTCCAGCGAGTACAGGCCCAGTGCCGTCAAACGCTCATCATGTGTTAACCCATTAAATCCTGGGATAATTCTCGTAAACCTCCTCTGGACCCTCTCCAACGCCAACACGAACTTCCTCAGATATAGGGCCCAGAGCTGCTCACAATACTGCAAATGGGGCCTGACCAGTCCAGTCGCTGATTAAGCCTCAACATTACATCCCTGCTATTGTATTCTTGCCTTCGCAAAATAAATGCTAGTTTAATCCAACTAATGAATCCAAGTCAACGACGAGGGGTGGGATCGAGCAGAGGATGGGAATCACAGTCAATGTGAAGCAAGCTTCACAGAGCTGTACAGGGCAGAAACAGGCCCTTCAGCCCAACTAGCCCATGCCAACCCTCCCTATCCATATATCTAAAAATCTTAAAAGTCATAATTGAACCCGGTTCTATCGCTTCCTCTGGCAGCTCATTCCAGATACGAAAGGTTGCCCATGAGGTGCCTCTTAAATCTTCCCCCTCTCACCTTTAGCCAAAGTCCTCCAATTTTAGAATCCTCTACCCTGAGAAAAAGACTGTGATGTTTATTTTACCCGTGGTCCTCATAACCCTGTGCACCTCCATAAAGTTACCCCTCAGCCTCCTGCACGCCAGAGAAAAAGGTTCCTGCCTGCACAACCTTTCCCTACAACCGAGTACTTTCTGTAACTTTGTCGAGGCCAAATACGTGGCCGTCTCTTTGCGTACTTTGTGCATTGTATGCAAAAACAAAGAATTTCATTGTACCTGGGCACACGTGACGAATGAAGTATCATTGAATCATTGCAAGAATGCTGGCAAATCTGTGCTGCATCATTTCCAACATAATGACATGCTTCCCACTGCTTGGCAGCCAGGAGTGCACACAGTAGACCAAGTGTGGTCTTACCAGAGAGTTGTACAGTTATATCATGATGTCCCAACGTTGTAATCATTACCCTTCTGAATGAAGGCAAGACGGTGACACATGGAGCAAATGCTCTTCACAATATTTCCAACTGGAGTGAAACAAAAACCAAGCAGAGCCAACCACACACATTCAGAACAAAGTAAGGTGTTGCATTTTGGAACGTCAAACATGGGCCGGACTGACACAGTGAATGGTAGGGCTCTGGGGCCTGTTATAGAGCAGAGTGCTGGTACATAGTCCTTGGACAGTGACAGGTAGGGAGGGTGGTCAAAAAGGCTTTTGCCACATGGTGCTCCATCAGTCAGAGGATTGAGTATAGAAGTTGGGAGGTCATGTTGCAGTTCTATAAGACCTTGGTGAAGCCGCATTTAGAGTATTGTGTTCAGTTCTGGGCGCCATGTTACAGGAAAGATGTTGTCAAGTTGGAAAGGGAAAAGAGAAAATATATGAGGATGTTGCCAGGACTCGAGGGCCTGAGCTATCGGGAGAGGTTGAGCAGGCTGGGACTCCATTGCTTGGTGGGCAGGAGGATGAGGGGTGATGTTATAGAGGTGTATAAAATCATGAGAGGTCAAACCAGAGAGATGCACAGAGAGATACGCAAATCAGAGTCTCTTGCCCAGAGTAGGGGAATCGAGGACCAGAGGGCTCAGGTGAAGGGGGAAAGATTTAATAGGAATTTGAGGGATAACTTTTTCACACAAAGGGTGGTGGATGTATGGAACGAGCTGCCGGAGGAGGTAGTTGGGGCAGGGACTATCGCAACGTTTAGGAAACATATAGTACATGGGAGTAGCGTAGATGGGACATGTTTCTAAGTGTGCAAGAAGGGCCTGTTTACACTCTGTGACTCTACAACTCTCCCAATAGTCAATGCAAAAAAAGTAACATGAGAGCAGGTGAAAGGCCATTCAGCCCCTCAAACTGCTTCGCCATTCAGCCAGAGCTTCCACAACAGCCCCATGTCCCCACACTACACCTCTTATCTGCACTACTCCAGATCCGTTGACCAAGAGAAAAAAATCAAGAATGTTTAGTTGTTGTATGTACCAATATGGGACAATGAAATTCTTCCTTGCAGCAGAACAACAGGCCTGTAAATGCAATAACGTGTGGATAAAATATAATAAGCAAAAAATAATAAATTAATAACCGTAATACAATGTAACTATAATACACCAAATTCTGTAGTGCAACGGAAGATATGTTTAGTTTAGAGATACAGTGCGGAAATAGGCCCTTTGCCCCACCATGTTCATGCTGACCAGTAATCCCTGTACACTAGCACTAACCTACACACTAGGGACAATTTACAATCATTACCGAAGTCAGTTAACCTGCAAACCTGTACGTTTTTCGAGTGTGGGGGAAACCAGAGCACCTGGAGAAAACCCACGCAGTCACAGGGAGAACGTACAAACTCCGTACAGACAGCACCCGTAGTTGGGATCGAACAGGGATTTCTGGTGCTTTATCAGGCAGCAACACTACCACTGGGCCACCGTGCCTCCCCTTATTCCGTAGAAGTTCGCAATTGCCTGCGGTGAACATTATGCAGTGTTCGAGAGCCTGATGGTTGTCGGGAAGAAGCTATTCTATCAGGTGGTGATGTTTTTCAGGCTCCTGTACTCTCATCCCCATGGTAAGGGTGAAAGGAGAGATGATCGCTATACCACCCTGAAGTCTATCTCTGTTTCGAACAAAACGCACTGATAGAGACATTTGGTCATACAGCATGGAAACAGGCCCTTGGGCCCAACTTGCCCATGCCTGCCTATCAAGATGCCCCATCTACAATACTTCCACCTGCCCGCGTTTGACCTATATCTCTTTAAACCTTTCCTATCCACGTATCTGTCCAAATGTCTTTTGAACTTCGACAGCTTGCTTGGAAACAATAGACAATAGACAATAGGTGCAGGAGTAGGCCATTCGGCCCTTCGAGCCAGCACCACAATTCAATGTGATCATGGCTGATCATCCCCAATCAGTACCCCATTCCTGCCTTCTCCCCATATCCCCTGACTCCGCTATCGTTAAGAGCCCTATCTAGCTCTCTCTTGAAAGCATCCAGAGAACCGGCCTCCACCTGATGCAGAGAATTCCACAGACTCACCACTCTCTGTGAGAAAAAGTGTTTCCTCGTCTCCGTTCTAAATGGCTTACTCCTTATTCTTAAACTGTGGCCCCTGGTTCTGGACACCCCCAACATCGGGAACATGTTTCCTGCCTCTAGCGTGTCCAAAACCTTAACAATCTTATATGTTTCAATGAGGTACCCTCTCATCCTTCTAAACTTCTGGTTCTGAAACTTCTTCAGGCTAAATGAAATTGCCCTGCCCACACGGTCTGTGTATTCATATCTGACCTGCTGCACAGATCACCTCTCATTGCTACTTTCCCCGATGTTTTAAAAAATCAATATGACCTTTAACACTTGTGTGGTGATGGCCTTACGTTTGCTGGGTCGATGTAAAGGTAAACCAACAGCCAGAGGCCAGGCAGGCAAATCAATGTGGTTCACAGTTCATTCAACACAAGGTCCTTCACCTTACATTCCATTGACCTCCCCCCCCCCCCGTACCGCTCAAAGACCCCCCTTCCCCTCCCCCTCTTCCCATCTCCATCTCTCTCCCCTTCCTCCCCTCCGCTCTATCCCCCCATCCTTCTCTCACTCTCTCTCCCTCTCCTCTGCCCTCCCCTCTCTCCCTTCCCCCCCTTCTTTCTCATCTCTCCTTTGTCCGTCTCCCTCTCCTCCTACCCCTCCTCCCCTATCCCCCTCTCTCTCCCTCTCCACTCTCCTCTCTCCCTTCCCCCCCTTCTTTCTCCCCTCTCCTTTGCCCATCTCCCTCTCCCCTCCCTCCTCTCTCTCCCCCCTCCTCTCTCTCCCCCCTCCTCTCTCCCCCTCCCCCCTCCCCTCTCTGCCCCTACCCTCTCTCCCCCGCATCATCTCCACTCCCCTCCCCCTCCCTCCCACCTCTACACCTCATAAGTATAAATCCCTGAGCACTGGCCACACTGATGGGTTAATAACCAGAAGACGTATCGACCAACAGGCACACTTTTAAAGCCTCGTTCACTGACCCTGAACAAATCGGGTCCTGTTCCCTCTGCCTCTCTCTCCTTCAGTCACTTAGCTATCTTGATTTAAGGTGACACCGTGCCATTACAAGACACCCCTCCCCTCGACCAACCCTTGCCCAACTCGACGGCAGCAGAACCTCCCTGAGACTAGAGGCGAGCGTCATCCCTACCCTCCCTGTCACTTGTAGTCGCTGGGTGAGACCCTTGTCCTCTGGAGATGCTGCCTGACCCGCTGAGTTACTCCAGCACTCTGTGATTATGTTTGATACCCCTTCCTCGATGGCTGTAGCTGTGCGTGTATACCGCGCTCGGAGTTTCAACGCTGTGAGGTTAAGCAGGTTTTTGAACAAAGTGAGAGAGACACACACTCACACTCACACTCACACACACACACAGGGTACAACTCTAATCTTAATGACTTTTTTTTTAAAGTGCAGGCATACTTTTAAGAAGGGATTTCCATCTGTACAGCCCTTTGGAGGCCCCAATCAGTTCAAATAAGAGAATTGCGATCATTTTTAGTTTAGAGATACAAGGAACTGCAGATGCTGGTTTACAAAAAAAACCCACTTTAGTTCAGGGATTCAGTCTGAAGAAGGGTTCCAACCTGAAACGTTGCCTATCCAAGCTTTCCAGAGATGCTGTCTGACCCGCTGGGTTATTCCAGCACTGTTTCTTACAGCGCCAGAGACCCGGGTTCCATCCTGACTATGGGTGCTGTCTGTACGGAGTTTGCACGTTCTCCCTGTGACCACGTGGGTTTTCTCCGAGTGCTCCATTTCCTCCCTCATCCCGTAGAGGTGCAGGTTTGTAGGTTTGGTGGTGTAGTGTGTAGGATAGAACTAGTGTACAGGGAAATTGTCGGACGGTGTGGACTCGGTGGGCCGAAGGACCTGTTCCTGTTCTGTATCTCCAAACTAAACTAGTCTAGCAGATATTGTGCGTTACCTGAAATATCGTTCGACCGTTTGTCAGCAGATTGAAAGCTCTTTATCCACAACATTGCAGAACAAAAAAAAACAGTTGATATCCATTTGATGTTGGACACAAGGAACTGTAGACGCTGGTTTACAAATATAGACACAAAGTGCGGTGTAACTCAACAGGTCAGGCAGCATATCTGGAGAACATGGATAGGGAACGTTTGTGGTCAGGATCCTTCTTCAGACTTATTGTAGTTGGGGCAGGGGAGATGGAAGGGAAGTGGGGGCAAATTCTAGCCAGAGAAATAAGGAACTGCAGATGCTGGGTAACACAAAAGTACACAAAGTGCTGTGGAGTAACTCAACGGGTCAGGCAGTATCTCTGGAGAACATGGATAGGTGACATTTCTGGGTCGGGACCCTTGGGATACTAATCCATTTCTGCAATCGTAGTTTTACAATTGAGTTGCAGCAGAACCGACTCAATTTAAAACACTGCAAAAAGTCTATAAATAGATGACCGTTTTCACTATTCAAGGGGTTAAACATTCGTTCAAATCAAGGAACAAAATTGTGTAGAAAGTGGTGAATATAGACAAGAAATGTACTCGCCCATTACACAGACGTTGAAGTTAAACGTTTGTTTCCAGGTTGACTTATAAAGGGCCTGTCCCACCTGGGCGTCAGAGTCTCCTGCACTCCTCTTAAAATTCGCCTAAGTGGGACAGGCCCATAACCAAGTGAAATTACACTTCTTGCCCTGGTTTATTCCCTGGACGGGATCCCAAAAGACAATTGACCATTTTAGTTTTGTTTTCGGTTTGGGGAAGTATCAGATGATCTATGTAGTGGTCTACAATGAGAACAAACGTGGGCTGTTGCACGCCTCATATTTTCGCCCGGGCAGCTTACAAACCAGCGGTATGGATATTGAAGATGGACACAACAAGCTGGAGTAACTCCGCGGGACAGGCAGCATCTCTGGAGAAAAGGAATGGGTGACGTCTCGGGTCGAGACCCTTCTTCAGACTGTTTAGAAGACCCAGGACGAGTTGAAAAAAATGTCAAACCATTTTTTTTTTGCTTTTTATATCGTGATCGTAATTAAATAAATTATATTTTATTTTATTTTTTTAAACGGTATGAATATTGACTTCCTAACTTCATAAGCCTTCCTTTCCCTCTTCCTCCATCCCTCCCTGTTTGATTGTCCCCCTGATTAAATTTTTGCCCGAAATGTTGCCTATTTCCTTCGCTCCATAGGTGCTGCTGCACCCGCTGAGTTTCTCCAGCATTTTTGTGTGCCAACCTGCAAACCTCTACGTCGTTTGAATGTGGGAGGAAAGGCGAGCTCCCGGAGAAAACCCACGCAAGTCATGGGGAGAACGTACAAACTCTGTGCAGACAGCACTCACGGTCAGGATCAAACCGGGGTCCCTGGTGCTTGTCGGCAGCAACTCTACCGCCGTGCTGCCCCAGCGCCACCGTGCCGCCCCACCACCACCCCTGCCGTTGTGTTCCTGGCGCCCACCAATCTCCCTGTATAAAACAAGCCCGGCACATCGCGTCCTTCTTTCTTAAAATGAGCAGCCTTAATACCTGGACATCTGTCCTGAAATGTAAACACGCCCTGCCTGTGCCTGTGATCATTTATCGGTGGGGATGGCCTGAATTATTACCTCTCCAGCTTCCAGTTGACTTTCCGAGGAGTGCAAAGTAAATGGAGGATCTGTTAATTAAATACAGCAATAATCTCACTGTGGGGATCAAACAGTAGATGCGTCCAGAAACCCCTGTTGAGAAGATGAAATGCAGGCAAACTTTAAAGACTTCCTGTCATTAATTGAACCCGCAGCATGCTCCTGGCCCAATCCCCCTCTGCTAAACAGAACAATGACTGACGATTATGGGTGGCAGCAAAACCACACTGAGTGGCACAAGAGAATGAGCAAAGTCCACCAGCAAGATAGGACACCAAATACTGGAGTAAAGGGCCTGTCCCACTTTCACCACCTAATTGCCGAGTTTGCCCTTGACTCATACTCGCAGCATGGTCGCCACGAGGTAGTAGGAGGTCTTCGTAACTCTTCCTCATGCTCGTGAGTGGTCTCCGCGTACTCGTGGCCTCAAGTAGGTCGCGGCATTTTTTCACAGACTGATAAAAAAATGTCCACGAGTTAAAACAAAAAGGTCGGCCCATGGAAAAAATTGATACTTTTTATTCGTAGGTAGGTCTTTATGGTAGTCGTAGGTAGTCCTAGCTCGGTAACTGGCCCGAGAAAAAAAATGCAAACATCACATCATTTTATCATGTGATCATTTTCCACTCGTAGCTAGTCGTAGTTGGTCTTAGGTGTGGAAGACTGAGGTCGAGGGGGGTCGTAGGAGGTCGTAGACATAGTCGTAGGAGGTCTTTTACTTCGGCGAGTCAACACGACCTTGACATTTTTTTCAACTCGTCCTGGGTCTTCTAAACTCGTGGATTAGGTTGTCCAAGTGGGACAGGCCCTTTACTCAGCTGGACAGGCAGCAGCGCTGGAGGGAAGGAATGGGTGACGTTTCTAGTGGAGACCAGGCTAATTGGCTTTGGGCAATTGTAAGTTAGATACATCTTAGATAAGCATCTCAGATACGGTGTAATTGTAGAGTGATAGCACACTGAGAAAGGAGACAGATTTGGTGTCTTCTTCAAGTCCATGACAGTTTGATTTGTCTGAAGAAGGGTCTCGACCCGAAACATCACTCATTCCTTCCATCAAGAGATGCTGCCTGTCCCGCTGAGTTTAGTTTAGTGATACAGCATGGAAACAGGCCCTTCGGCCCATCAAGTCTGCACTTTGTGCTCTACTCCAGTATTTTGTGTCCATCGTCGGTGTAAAGCAGCATCTGCAGTTCCTTCCTACACAAGTTTACCGGTAAAACAATCTGCTCTGCACTATGGATCACTTCAACTTTTAATAAATCTTTGACTGGCTGGCACTCACAGATACCACATGTGTGGTAGTGCTTTGAAAACCAGCTCACTTTCCTTGTCCACTTCAACTGAGAGCTGTGCAAGAGATACACATTTCAGCAAATTCACCTTCACAGCAAAGATAGATAGGCACAAAATGCTGGAGTAGCTCAGCAGGTCAGGCAGCATCTCTGGAGATAAAGGCTGTGAAACAGGGGCAGACAGACCACAGGAGTTCAGTTGTTTAAGAAAGAACCGCAGATGCTGGTAAAATCGAAGGTAGACACAAAATGCTGGAGAAACTCAGCGGGTGAGGCAGCATCTATGGAGAGAAGGAATAGGCGACGTTTCGGGTCGAGACCCTTGCCTCACCCGCTGAGTTTCTCCAGCATTTTGTGTTTACCACTGGAGTTCAGTCACAGCTGAACCAGGGTCTCTCTCACTGACTTTTCTCTCCCTCTCCTCTGCTTCCCCAACTCAACTGGGACTATGCCCCCAGTGATGTATGAGCACTAATACGTATTTCAGTCATTTATTGTGGTCCATTTGACTTCAACGTTTTGTTCTGGTTTGCCTTATTATTCCCCAATGGACAATGCTAGGGATATCCCATTTCATTCAATTGTTTCAGGAAACTTGGACTGGGTAAATAGATGGTCTAATCCAAGCCCTGCGATTACATCCAAACCAATTGTTAATAAAAAGAGTCGCCCAGAGACACCAGGAACTGCAGATGCCGGAACCATGAAAAAACACAAAAGTGTCCACTTCCAGAGTAAGGCCGCATGCAATTTGGAGTCCACATCACCTCACGTTTCGCTTGGGCAGTTCACAATCTAGCAGTATCAATACTGATTTCATTCATTTCAAAACCCTTGCATTCCCTCTCCCTCCCTCCCTCCTCCCTCCCATCCTTCTAGTTTCACTGTTCGCATCCTTTCGTTGTCACCTCTTCAGCAGTCAACACTGGACCATTGTGGGCTCTACATTCCTTTGGTCATCGGCGCCGGCTCTGATATGTTCTTTACCTTTTCATACCTCTAGTTTCCCCTCTTCTCCTGACTCTCAGTCTGAACAAGGGTCTCGACCCGAAACGTCACCGTTTCCTTCTCTCCAGAGATGCTGCCTGACCCGCTGATTTACTCCAGCATTATGTGTCTATCCAAAGTCCTGGAGGAACTCAGCAGGCCAGACAACATCTGTGGAGGGAATGGACAGGCGACGTTTTGGATCGGGACCCTTCTTTAGACAGACGAAGGGTCCTGACGCAAAACGCCGCCTGTCCATTCTCTCCTCGTGTTTGGATTGATTGATTGAAGGACACACCATGGAAACAGGCCCTTCGGCCCACCGAGTCCACACTGACCATCGATCGCCCGTTCACGCGAGTTCCAGAAACCAATTAACCTATAAACTCGCATGTCTTTGGGGCGTGGGGGGGAAACCGGAGCTCCCGGAGGAGAACACAAATGGGAGAACGTGCAAACTCCACACACGCAGACAGCACCTGAGGTCAGGATCAAGCCCGGGTCTCTGATGCCATGAGGTAGCAGCTCTACCAGCATTGCCATTGAGTTCCTCCAGCAATAATAGCATGCCGCTCGAAAACAGCTCCCAAGAAGAAGTCAACTTTTTTTCCCTCTGTGGTTGTTATGGGAGCAAGCCTCTTTAAAGAGGTAATTAATGGGTTATTGCTATTTACTTAAGATCATTATCGGCAAGATTGGCATCCACTGCAATAATACTGCATACTGCAATAGCAATGAGTAGCTTTAATGCTGCCCACTGCAAGTCTGGGGCCGCCACCGCCCCACCAGCCCAGAGCCACCCGCGAACAGGGACGAGACACCCGAGAGGGGACGGGGACGGCCCAGTAGCAACTCAACAGCACCCGCAGCGCCGGAGACCCGGGCCTGACCCCGACCACGGACGAAACGCAGGTCTGCACCCATGCAGATTCACAGCTACCGAGAATGTTTATAGCGAGTGACCTATGACCTGGGCATGCGTAGGCGGAATACCGAACTCGCTTATTGAATGTTAACCAAATTGTAGTAAGGCTGGAGTTACAAGGCAAGGATGATATGATTTTTTTTTTCAAGGATGCAGGTAAATCATCTGGGAACCATTTATGGTGACTTTCAATGGTATCAATAATTTATTTCCCAGAGTACGTACATGATCACAGTGGCATTGGACACCACGGCTACGCTTGGCCAGGCCGAGCCTGCAACGTTACCAGGACAACGGGCCTTCATGGTCAGGTCAGGAACCCTACACGCACAACAACTGGGACCTGTAAATGGCGACTCTGTACACTGCTATACACTTGTACTGTATCTGAGATGCTTATCTAAGAGGTATCTAAGTGCTTATGTATAGTGGTACTTGTACTGAACTGTATACACTATACCTCGGGTCGAACCTGGGTCTCTAGTGCTGTATGGCAGCAACCCTATCGCTGCCCCAAGAGCTATATCCTCTTGACTTTGATATTTCCACCATTGGGAAAAAAGGTTCTGACTGCCTACCTTATCTCAGCCTTATATCAGGGGTCTCCCCTCAACTTCTGGTGTTTTAGAGAACACAATCCAAGTTTGTACAACCACTCCTTACAGCTAATGTTCTCTAATCCAGGCAGCATTCTGGCAAAGAAGGGTCCTGATCTAAACTGTCACCCCTCCATTTTCTCTAGAGATGCTCCCTGACTCACTCCAGCGTTTTGTGTCTATCTTTGCTATAAACCAGCATCCTCCATTCCTTTTTATCAGCATTCTGTTAAATCTCTTCTGCACCATTCCAACTTTCTATTGTTGGTACCATCGCAATGTTTAAGAAACATTTAGACAGGTACATGGATAGGATAGGTTGAGAAGGGGTCATAGTTTTACGTTGTGAGTGGAAAGATTTAATAGGAATCTGTGGGGCAACCTTTCCACCCAGAGGGTGGTGGGTGTAAGGAACGAGCTGCCAGAGGAGGTAGTTGGGGCAGGTACTATAACAACAGCGAGCGGGCAAGATCATCTCTGACCCCTCTCACCCTGGCCACAAACTCTTTGAATCACTTCCCTCTGGAAGGCGACTCCGGACTGTCAAAGCTGCCACAGCCAGACATAAAAACAGTTTTTATCCACGAGTAGTTGCTCTACTCAACAGCCAAATAGTCTCCCTTTGATCTGGTATTTTGTTGGTTCACATGCTTGATCAATGGTGTTTTATCATTAATGTTTTATTATTATTAATGTTTAGTGTTTTCTGAGTCATTCGTAACTGTCACTGTATGTCATGTTGTTACTTGTGGGCGGAGCACCAAGGCAAATTCCTTGTATGTGAATATTGGCCAATAAACTTACTTACTTACCTACATTTAAAAGACATTTGGACAGGTACATGGATAGCAAAGGTTTAGAGGGATATGAGCCAAATGCAGAAAGGTGGGACTAGTGTAGATGGGGCATGTTGGTAGGTGTGGGCAAGTTGGGCCGAAGGGCCTGTTTCCACTGTATGACTCGATGACAGCCTCTCCAAAGGTTCCTCATCCTTTCTCTAATGGGGAGACCAGAACTACACTCCCTGTATTCCCATTCTTCCTGATCATGCATGTAGTCATCCCACATGTTTGTAACATGTCACAGCCCATTCACACCATGCACTAATTCTTCTACAGTGTCTTCATTCATTTTTGTGTCCAATTCACTTTTGAACACCGACAATAATTGTTGGAACTCATTGCCACAGAGGGCCGTGGAGGTCAAGTCAATGGAGATTTTTTGGCAGATTCATGATTAGTATTGGCGTCAGGGACTAAGGGGAGAAGGCAGGAGAATGGGGTTGAGAGGGAAAGATAGACCGGCCTAGATTGAGCGGCGCAGAAGGCTTAACGGACCAAATGGCCCAGGTCTGCTGCGAGCACTTATGAAAAACTTGCCTCGTATGTATGCATGTCAAGTTTTGGATCATTCGCCCTGTAATACACCGTTGCATGACTCAGTGTCAAATTTATGATGACTGCACCCTCCACAGCATCTCTGATTGTGTCACCGTGTTAAACACGCTATATAAATGCAAATAGTTGTTGTAAAAGCAACGCTGAATCCAACACCATACTCCCCCCCCTTCCCGCCCCCCACATGGCCCTCATCAACCATCTTAATATAATATAACCGGCCCCCCCTCATGAGTTTATCACTGACAGTGTGGACCAAGTGCGGCAACCTACTGCGATGTCAATTCACTTGTCGTGAACAATTTAAATTAATCCGTTTTTTTTTTCACCCAGTCCCAATTTAGCTCCCCTGCTGCAGAAACAACAGCTGTGTTGCCGAGTTAAATGACAAATCATACGTTTAATATCAATCAGGTGTACCAAGCTGGAATCCCACTCATTCCATATGCAGGGACAAGGAACTGCAGATGCTGGCTCAACCGAGGAAAGGCGCAGAGTGCTGGAGTAACTCAGCGGGTCCCTGGAGAACACGGATAGGTGACGTTTCGGGTCGGGACCCTTCTTCAGACAGATTGCATTGGTGGGAGGGGTGGGGGAAGGAAAGCTACAAGAAGGTGGAGAAAGCTAGGAGACTCTATATGCAGCATATCATCTCTTTGGCCGACTAGAATGAATCGAATGCAAAGATGTAAAAGTAAAAACAAGGTAATATTTCTGTCTCAGATTTTGATGATCTTCACACACTAGTGTTTGCTTTCTAAATATTGTCTTGCTGTGTCTTTGATGCACTATGGCCTTTGGTATTGCATTATTACGGTCACCAAATATTACGGTTATTGAATTGAAAGATACAGACAGCATGGATACAGACCCTTCAGCCACCAAGTCCGCACTGACCATCAATCACCCGATCACACTCGTTCTGTTTTATCCCACCTTCCCATCCACTCCCGACACACTAAAGGCAATTCTATAAAGGCCAATGAACCTACAAACCCACACGTCTTTTGGGATGTGGATGGAAACCGGAGCATCCGGAGGAAACCTACTTAATCGTAGGAAGAACATGCAAACTCCACACAGACCGCACCCGAGGTCAGGATGAATCCCAGGCCTTTGACGCTGTGAGATAGCACTTCTACCAGCTGGATATTATATTCTTAAGATTATTCTAAGTTTATCTCTGTAATATTGCATCTCAGAATCAAGAGAATCAAGTGTTTAAATTATCATACGTACCCACAATAGAACAATGAAATCCTTAGGTGGACAAAAATGCTGGAGAAACTCAGCGGGTGAGGCAGCATCTATGGTGCGAAGGAAATACGCAACGTTTCGGGTTGAAACCCTTCTTCAGAAGTAATGAAATCTGAAGAAGTGTTTCGGATCTGAAGAGTCTTCAAATCTGAAGAGTCTGAAGAAGGGTTTTGGCCCGATACATTGCCTATTTCCTTCGCTCCATAGATGCTGCCTCACCCGCTGAGTTTCTCCAGCATTTTTGTCTACCTTTGAAATGAAATCCTTACTTGTGGCAACATAGCGCGCCTGTTATCGCAATAATAATAATAATAATAAATTTTATTTAATGGGCGCCTTTCAGACATCTCAAGGACACCTTACATAGTAATCGGAATAACATACAAGATGTGTCACATGCACATCTTGTATGTGTATGTGACAAATAAAGTTGACTTGACTTGAATACAGACAGATAATATATAATAAACAAAAGAAAAGCAATAAATTAATAACATCTCGTACAAAAAAACTTACGGTCCTTGGTGCAACCAACTATTCGTATTGTGTGGTGTTCAAGAGCCTGATGTTTGTTGAGAAGAAACTATTCGTGAACTGGTGGATTCAGACTCCTTTGTACCTTTGTGGAGCTGTGAAGCTGCAGCAAGTGAGGATGTAATTGTTCTCTTGTCGGTACGTATGACAATAAAGCGTCCCTGACTCTTGACGTTCTTTTGTATCGATGGTACAGAAATAATAGGTAAAAGTACAAATAAAGGGAGATGTGCAAAATGAAACTGGCCGATGTTTTGTCTGAATATCCCACCATCAATACCATGTGACCTTCTATACCATGTGACCATCAATACCATGTGACCATCAATACCATGTGACCATCTATACCATATGACCATCTATACCATATGACCATCTATACTATGTGACCATCAATACCATGAAATTACCTGATCTCCCGGCTGCTAAACAATTCTCCTTCCCATTCCCACACTGATCTTTCTGTCCTGGGTCTCCTCCATTGTCAGAATGAGGCTAAACCCAAATTGGAGGAACTGCATCTCATATTTCGCTTGTGCAGCTTACAATCCAATGGTATGCTGTTGATTTCTCTAACTTCAAGTAACCCCGGCATTCCCTCTCTCTCTCTATCCCTCCCCCACCCAAGTCGCACCAGCTTCTCGTTTTCACCCAACAAACAGCTAACAATGGCTTGTTTCCTTTATCATTGTTACTTTTTTACCTATCATTCATTTTCATTCACAATTTCATTCAATGAAAGTAAGCACGCCGTTACAGCAGGCAGTGAAGAAAGCATGTTGGCCTTTATAACAAGAGGAGTCCAGTATAGGAGCAAGGAGGTCCTACTGCAGTTGTACAGGGCCCTAGTGAGACCACACCTGGAGTATTTGTGCGCAGTTTTGGTCCCCTAATTTCAGGAAGGACATTCTTGCTATTGAGGGAGTGCAGCGTAGGTTTACAAGGTTAATTCCCGGGATGGCGGGACTGTCATATGCTGAGAGAATGGAACAGCTGGGCTTGTACACTCTGGAGTCTAGAAGGATGAGAGGGCATCTTTTTGAAACATATAAGATTGTTAATGGTTTGGACACGCTAGAGGCAGGAAACATGTTCCCAATGTTGGGGGAACCCAGAACCAGGGTCCACAGTTTAAGAATAAGGGGTAAGCTATTTAGAACGGAGACGAGGAAACACTTTTTCTCACAGAGAGTTGTGAGTCTGTGGAATTCTCTGCCTCAGAGGGCGGCGGAGGTCAGTTCTCTGGATACTTTCAAGAGAGAGCTGGATATGGCTCTTAAAGATAGCGGAGTCTGGGGATATGGGGAGAAGGCAGGAACGGGGATGATCAGCCATGATCATATTGAATGGCGGTGCTGGCTCAAAGGGCCGAATGGCCTACTCCTGCACCTATTGCCTATTGTCTATTGTTCTTTATCTACATCATTATCTATACCTCTCGTTTCCCTTTCCCGTGACTTTCAGTCTGAATCTGCGTCTCGACTCGAAACGTCACCCATTCCTTCCCTCCAGAGATACTGCCTGTCCCGCTGAGTTACTCCAGCTTTTTGTGTCTTTCTTCGGTTTAAACCAGCATCTGCAGTTCCTTCCTACTCAATACAACATGTGGCACTGGTTCTTTGGTGTAATTACTGCACCTTCCTGATGAGGTTCTACTGAACAGAGCCATTTCCATCATTTGGATTGTTCACTAATGAGGGCATATTTATATATAATGCAGAGATTATTGTTGGTCCCCTAATGTGCACACCGGCAACGTCTCTGATACCAAACCGCACTCTTAGTTCTGCGGCTGATGACACTTTCAGTTCTGAACTCCGTGATTGCCAAGCTTATTTCCCCAATCCTATTTGTCACCAAGTTTCTTTCACACACCACAATATCAAGTCAAGAGTGTTTTCGCACCTTACCCATCCATATCTCTTTGTCTCCCTCTCCCCTGATTCTCAGTCTGAAGAAGGGTCTCGACCCAAAACGTCACCCATTCCTTCTCTCCAGAGATGCTGCCCGTCCAGCTGAGTTACTCCAGCATTTTGTGTCTATCTCAAGGATAAAAACATCTACTCTTGAAGAAAGTCAGGACTGTCTTATGAAGAAAGACTGGATAGACTTGGTTTATACTCTCTAGAATTTAGGAGATTGAGAGGGGATCTTATAGAAACTTACAAAATTCTTAAGGGGTTGGACAGGCTAGATGCAGGAAGATTGCTCCCGATGTTGGGGAAGTCCAGGACAAGGGGTCACAGCTTAAGGATAAGGGGGAAATCCTTTAAAACCGAGATGAGAAGAACTTTTTTCACACAGAGAGTGGTGAATCTCTGGAACTCTCTGCCACAGAGGGTAGTCGAGGCCAGTTCATTGGCTATATTTAAGAGGGAGTTAGATGCGGCCCTTGTGGCTAAGGGGATCAGAGGGTATGGAGAGAAGGCAGGTACGGGATACTGAGTTGGATGATCAGCCATGATCATATTGAATGGCGGTGCAGGCTCAAAGGGCCGAATGGCCTACTCCTGCACCTAATTTCTATGTTTCTATGTTTCTAAATGTAAAATCTTGGAAGAAAGATCTGCAGAGGCTGGTTTACAAAACAAAGGACAAAAGGTGTGTGTAGAAAGGAACTGCAGATGCTAGTTTACACCGAATATAGACACAAAAAGCTGGAGTAACTCAATGGGTCAGACAACATCTCTGGAGAGACGGAATAGGTGATGTTCCGGGTCGAGAACCTTCTTCAGATGTCTGAAGTCACCTATTCTTCTCCAGAGATGCTGCCTGACCTGTTGAGTTACTCCAGCTTTTTGGGGCTATCTTCAAAGGACACAATGTGCTGGAGTAACTCAGTGGGCCAGACAACATCTCAGGATGACATAGACAGGCGACATTCTGGGTCAGATCCCCCTTTCAGGCTGATGAATCCTATGTAACGCCCACTTTTGTCAGACTGGTGAAGGGTCTCGACCCGAAACATCACCTATCCATGTCCTCCAGAGATGCCGCCTGACCCGTTGAGTGACTCCAGGACTTTGTGTCTTTCCTTGAGGAATTGTGTTCACACGTTACAAAATCTTCAGCATCCTAGTAGCAATGTCAGAATGAGTTAGCTTGCGACAGATACGAAAGGTTGTTATCGATTACAGATTACACATTTTCCCTGCAGTCTATTGAAACTGAAACTGGAATCACATACTCAGGTAAGATTTAAATGTAAAATATCTTTTATACAGGCTCTTGACCCGTGGCAATCTGAAAGCCAGCCTTTTATTCATTGTCCCTTGCTTCAAAGGTTTACTACAACTAATGGAAATATCACATTGCTGGCTACAGTATCATCTGCTTGTTTTTAAAAAAAGATATAGCATGGAAACAGTCCTAAGATAGACACAAAAAGCTGGAGTACGTAACTCAGCGGGACAGGCAGCATCTCTGGAGAGAAGGAATGGGTGACGTTTCTGGTCGAGACCCTTCTTCAAATCGTCACGCTGTCCTTCTCTCCAGAGATGCTGCCTGTCCCGCTGAGTTACTTACTCCAGCTTTTTGTGTTTAAACCAGCATCTGCAGTTCCTTCCTACACATGGAAACGGGCCTTTCGGCCCATCAAGTCTATGCCAGCCTGTTCACACTAGTTCTGTGTTGTTCCGCTCTCTCATCCACTCCCTACACATTAGAAGACAATTTTACAGAGGCCAGTTAACTTTCAAACACGGACGCCTTTTGGGGATTTGGGCGGGAACCGACGCACCCACGGGGAAAACATGCAAACTCCACACAGGCAGCACCCGAGGTGTCTGGCGCCGTGAGGCAGCAGCTCTGCCAGCTTCGCCACTGTGCCGCCCTTGGGAACTCCAGAGCTCAGAGTGCAAAGAAGATTCAGTTAAACAGCCAGCATATCCCAAGATCGTTTGAGTGCTGCCAAATCCATCCTTAATTGAATATCATCTTTTAGTTTAATTTTGAGAAACAGCATGGAAACAGGCCCTTCAGCCCGCTGAGCCTGTGCCATCCAACAATCACCCGTACACTAATGTGTACAGTCTGAAGAATTCAGGGTTTAGGTCCGAAATGTTGCCTATTTCCTTCGCTCCATAGATGCTGCCGCACCCGCTGAGTTTCTCCAGAACTTTTGTCTACCTTCGAATTTCCAGCATCTGCAGTTCCTTTTTGAACCCGTACACTAATTCTATGTTATCCCAGTTTCGCATCCAACACTCTAGGGATAATTTACAGAGGCCAATTAACCTACAAACCTGTATATCTTTGGGATGTGAGAGTAAATGGGAACATACGGAGGAAATCCACGAGGTCACAGGGAGAACGTGCAAACTCCGCACAGACAACACCCATAGTCAGGATCGAACCCGGGTCTCTGGAGCTGATGAGGCAGCAACGTGCCACCATGCCACCATGCCACCATGCCACCCCTTTTAATTAATGTCACAGACACAGTTAGCTCTTTTCTACAAGGCACTACATTTTATCGAACTGACTAAAGACAGACTGTTCCCGTGCATTTTTGACATAACAATGAAAGTGACCTTTGACAATGTTGTCCAATTATGGAAGTACATCGAAGGCTTTTAGCCGTGCTCTGGGTCTTTCCCTTGCCGTCAGTAACTCGACTGCAAATGGGAGAAAGGTCACATAGAACAGCATCAAATACTGCATTCCAGCACCAAATTTAGCTAATATAGTGACATATACATTCACCGCAGACCACTTGCTTCAGCTTATCTAGTGAGGTTTCATTTAATTTCATTTTATTTTAATGGGGAAACTTCCGCTATTCTAGATACAATCATATTAACCACAGGACATATTTTCATGTTCAAAAGTGATAGCAGCATAATTAGGCCATTTGGCCCATCAGGTCCACTCTGCCATTTAATCATGGCTGATCTATCTTTCCCTCTCAACCCCATTCTCCTGCCTTGGTTCTTGGTTCTTGGTTCTTGGGTCCTCCAAAATATTCCAACTGGAATTTAAACTGGAGGTGGTGAAGGGAGGGATTAAGCCAGAAAGGGTATAAAGAACACACATTATAGAATTTAACATAAAACATCCCCACACAGCAGAATTAAAGTTCCCCACTGTGTGGGAAGGCACCAAAGTCAGTCTCTTCCTCCACTGTTCCCCGTGGTCAGGGCCTCCCCGTGCCCTCCGCAGTTGCCGCTACGGGCGGCCCGATGTCCACGACCGCTCGCCGGGGTGATACAAGTCCGACGTCGGGGCTGCGGGACGTCCTCAGCGGCGTGGACACAAGAGTCGGCCCCCTCCTACCGGAGTCGGCGGCTTCCAAAGTCCGCAGGTCGCGCCGGGTGGAGACTGCTGCTGTAGACCCTCTGCAAGGCGCCCCGGGACTCCACGATGCCGTTCAGCGCCGCTCGCGTTGGAAGCTCTCCGCACCAGAGCTCCACGATGTTGGAGCAGCGGCCCAACGATCTGGAGCTCCAAACGGCGACCCAGGTAGGCATCGCCCGCTCCGCGGTGACTCCAGCGCTGCGCCGCCGCTGTAGCAGCCCTGGTCCGGTTCCCGGTCCCCGGCAGGAAAGGCCGCTCCGATCCAGCTGGTAGGCCACGAGGTGGGGGGCGAGGACGCGACTCGGAGAAATAGTCGCGTCCCCGCCAGGAAGAGACTGGGAGGCGGTTTCCCCCTTACCCTGCCCCCCTCCCCCACATAGAAAAGTTAAAGTTTCCCCCTAAAACAGACATTGGACTAACTGAAAATAAAAAAAAGATAGAAATGACAGACAGGCTGTAGGTAGAGGCTGCTGCCAGTGGCTCACCGCCTTCTCCCCATAACCTCTGACACCCATACTAATCAAGAATCTTATCTCTCTCTGCCTTAAAAATATCCATTGACTTGGCCTCCACAGCCTTCTGTGGCAATGAATTCCACAAAATTCCAGCCACAACTCTCTTTTTCAGCTTTCTCCCCCGAGGGAGGGCCCCGACCCGAAAGGTCGCCTGTCCATTCCCTCCACAGATGCTGCCTGGCCCGTTGAGTTCCTCCGGCACTTTTGTGTTTTTATGGTAGTAGCATCGTTATGGCCCTGTCCCACTCAGGCGATTTATTGGACGACTACAGGCGACTGCCGCAAAATTCTCAACATGTTGAAATATTTTCGACGACATTGCCGACAATTTTTGCTGTCGTAGGTTGTCGCCGGGTGGCGTAGGTGAATTCCATTATAATTGGTCCCTGGCAGTCGGCTAAAGAGTCGCCTAAGTGGGACAGGCCCATAACAGATCCTTTCATTTCTCCCGATCCTTTCATTCATTGACGGATGGTGACTTGGCAAGAGCTGGCACAACTGAATCAGACAGGGACGGATGTCGGGGTGAGGATTGTGTGTAGACTCCAGGAAACCACTTTTCTCTGTGCCTCAACAAAGATAAAACTAAAGAGTGCAGATAATTTTTTTGAATTCCATCTGCTGCAGGACAATCGCCTTTGCCTTACGCTGTCTCATTTTTGTTTACTAATGATTGATCAAGTTCACAAGTTATAGGAGTAGAATTAGGCCATTCGGCCCATCGTGTCCATTCCGCCATTCAATTATGGCTGATCTCTGCCTCCCTGGGAGTACAGAGAAGGTTCACCAGACTGATTCCTGGGATGTCAGGACTTTCATATGAAGAAAGGCTGGATAGACTCGGTTTGTACTCGCTAGAATTTAGAAGATTGAGGGGAGATCTTATAGAAACTTACAAAATTCGTAAGGGGTTGGACAGGCTAGATGCAGGAAGATTATTCCCAATGTTGGGGAAGTCCAGGACAAGGGGTCACAGTTTAAGGATAAGGGGGAAATCTTTTAGGACCGAGATGAGGAAAGCTTTTTTCACACAGAGAGTGGTGAATCTCTGGAATTCTCTGCCGCAGAAGGTAGTTGAGGCCAGTTCATTGGCTATATTTAAGAGGGAGTTAGATGTGGCCCTTGTGGCTAAAGGGATCAGGGGGTATGGAGAGAAGGCAGGTACAGGATACTGAGTTGGATGATCAGCCATGATCATATTGAATGGCGGTGCAGGCTCGAAGGGCCGAATGGCCTACTCCTGCACCTATTTTCTATGTTTCTATGTTTCTCCCCATAACCCTTGACGCCCGTTCTAATCGAGAATCTGTCTATCTCTGCCTTACAAATATCCACTGACCAGGCCTCCACAGCTGTCTGAGGCAATGAGTTCCACAGATTAACAACCCTCTGACTAAAGTCCTTGAAGATGGTTCTCTCTAGTTCAAGGAAAGGAGTACAACACTAAATAATCAGATAATTACAAAATAAAACATCACGCTGCAATTATTATTTTTTCTTCCCCACTGCTGTTAAAGGCAAACAATTGAGAGCATATTATGCTTCCTAAACACAATATTTTAATTGTTTTTTAAATTTAGAATATACAGTATGCAAATGTGCCCACCGTGTCCACACCAACCATCGATCACCAGTTCGCACTAGTTCTATGTAATCCAACTTTCTCACCCAGTCCCCTACACACTAGGGTCAGTGATAATGCCCCTGTCCCACTTAGGAAACCTGAACAGAAACCTCTGGAGACTTTGCGCCCCACCCAAGGTTTCCGTGCGGTTCCCGGAGGTTGCAGGCAGTTGCCGGAGGTTGCAGGTAGTGGAAGCAGGGTAGGGAGACTGACAAAAACCTCCGGGAACCGCACGGAAACCTTGGGAGGGGCGCAAAGTCTCCAGAGGTTTCCTAAGTGGGACAGGGGCATAAAACCTACAAACCTGTGCAGGAAGGAACAGCAGAAGCTGCACCCGGAGGAAACCCACGCAGGTCACGGGGAGAACATATAATCTCCATACAGACAGCACCCAAGCTCAGGATCGAACCCTGGCGCTGTAAGACAGCAATTCTACCGCCACACCACCGTGTAGCAGTGGTTAGAATACTAGACAGAGTCCAAACAATAGGAGACAGTATTTAGACACCCAGAGGGCGATGGGTGTAGGGAACGAGCTGCCAGAGGAGGTAGTTGAGGAAAGGACTATAACAACATCTATAAGACATTTGGAAAGGTACATGGATAGGAGAGGTTTAAAGGGATAATGGGCCAAATGCAGACAGGTGGGCCTCGAGTAGATGAGTCATCTTTGTTGACATGGGCAGGTTGGGCTGATGGGCCTGTTTCCATGCTGTATAATACAATGACTCTATGACAATTAACGATAATTTAAGATTGTCCATTTTAGTTTAGCTCTCACTAAAACTGACCAGATTATTCGCTCTGCCCGTATATCTGGACCAGATAAGCTGTCGGTTATTTGACAAAGGCATAACACGTGGAAATTCCACATCTCTTTCATTTCTTGTGGAAGTAAGCTTGGGGGAAAAAAAACTCCAAAAAGAAAAGTCAGCATTGAGGTCCCATGCTGTGAAGTTGTTGACTTTTAATGTTCTTTAATTCAGCTTAGGGACGTGGCAGACATTGAAGGCAGGCCAGAAATTATTGACCATGATCTGATTTTAGGAAAATGAATTGAAGTTCCAGAACACAACAGAAAGTAGTTAAGAATCTGTTCATAGAAGTGGAACTTTCGCAAATAGTAGGTTAATAGGCCTCTGTTAATTATCCCTGGTGTAAAAGAAGTAGGCAAAACTAATGTGTGATCGATAGCCAGTGTAGTCTCGATGGGCCGAAGGGCCTTTTTCCATGCTGTATCTCTAAACTAAACTAAGCTTTAGCTTTCATAGACGCAGTGCAGAAACAGCCCCTTCGGCCCACCGAGTCCGCGTCGACCAGCGACCCTCGTACACTAACAATATCCAACACATCACGGACGGTTTACAGTTTTTGCCAAAGCCAATTAGCCTACAAACACCTATGTCTTTGGTATGTGGAAGGAAACCGCACGCAGCACCCTGAGAAAACCCACACAGTTAGAGAGACAGAGAGACAGAGAGAGACAGAGAGAGACAGAGAGAGACAGACAGACAGAGAGAGAGACAGAGAGAGACAGAGAGAGAGACAGAGAGAGACAGAGAGAGACAGAGAGAGAGACAGAGAGAGACAGAGAGAGAGACAGAGAGAGACAGGGATACAGAGACAGAGACAAACAGAGACAGAGAGAGAGAGAGAGCAGACAGACAGACAGAGAGAGACAGACAGACAGACAGACAGACAGACAGACAGACAGACAGACAGACAGACAGACAGACAGACAGACAGACAGACAGACACAGAGACGGAGAGAGTGACAACCAGACAGAGACAGACAGACAGACAGACAGACAGACAGACAGACAGACAGACAGACAGACAGACAGACAGACAGAGAGACAGACAGAGAGACAGACAGAGCGACAGACAGAGAGACAGACGGACAGAGAGACAGAGAGACAGAGAGACAGACAGACAGACAGACAGACAGATGTTCAGTTAACTACCTACACATAAGATGTGAAACTGCAAGTGGTGGAAGTGCCAGCAATGAAACTTCTCTTCAGGGCCAATTGTAACACTGTCTTGTGAAAATAGCAACCTGATTGCCGCTGCATTCTTAATGCCCTCTTGCTGACATCTTCGTGGTAGAAGGAGACAGCTGTCTTACCAACGCATTAGAGTGGTTGTGACTCCCCCCACCACTCTGACTAGAAGTTGGCTGGAAGTTGCAGGAGGCTCACTCCCTGTCAGGGCTTGAGCGAAAGAAAACTCGGATGATCCAGGAATAAATATCTTACTGAGATTAGTTTCCCTACGGATCAGTTACGAGCATCCAGGCTCTATGGGGGAAGCATTGGATCAATGCTGCGGCCTCATGGTGGCGCAGCGGTAGAGTTGCTGCCTTACAGCGCCAGAGACCCAGGTTCGATCCTGACCACGGGTGCTGTCTGTACGGAGTTTGTACGTTCTCCTCATGACCTGCGTGGGTTTTCTCCGAGATCTTCGGTTTCCTCCCACACTCCAAAGACGTACAGGTTTGTAGGTTAATTGGTTTGGTGTAATTGGAAAATTGTCCCCAGTGTTGTGTGTGTGTAGGATAGTGTTAGTGTGCGGGGATCGCTGGTTGGTGCGGACCCGGTGGGCCGAAGGGCATTTTTCCATGCTGTATCTCTAAACTATACAAAAAATAAATGGCTACCCTCCACCTGACCACTTAGCTACCTGTCAGAGATCTTCCCTCAGGTCCCCTTAAGGGCCTGTCCCACTTGGGCCGTCACTTACGCAACAGGCCGGTAGTGACGGTCGCGCGAGAGTCGCGCGCGTCATCATGCGCCCGCAAAGCCGTCTGGAGCGTGTGACGTCATTTGAAGATGGACACAAAATGCAGGAGTAACTCAGCGGGACTGGCAGCATCTCTGGAGAGAAGCAATGGATGATGTTTCAGGTCAAGATTCTTCAGACTGAAAAAAGGGTCTTGAACCGAAACATCACCCATTGCTTCTCTCCAGAGATGCTGCCGGTCCCGTTGAGTTACTCCAGCATTTTGTGTCTATCTTCAATCGTCTTGGCCCTGCTCTGGGTGTAGGATTGGGGGCGGATCCGGACCGCAATGGCCGTGAGCCCCAGGCTGAGCTCGGCGATCGTTTGCCTGCTTCTGCTGTTGTTGGAGGTGAGACATTACGTCGCGCCAGGGTCTTGGGCCTGTCCCACTTTGGCCGTCAGTTACGCGATAGGACGGTGTCGGGCGAAGATTTCGTGCAGGACGAAGTCCACACTGCTCCACGCCACTCCACACTCCTCCACGCCACTCCATGTGCCCGTCCTGCGCTACCAACACACAACCCACGCGCTAGCAGATCGCGTAAATGGCGCGCGAAAGACAGCCAAGTGGGACAGGCCCTTTAGGTTCAGGTTTAAGTTTAGGTTTATTATTGTCTGTGCGATCCAAAAAGATCAGATACTACCAACCTGCTCCCATTGGGTAGAAGGTACAGAAGCTTGAAAGCACACACCACCAGACTCAGGAACAGCTACTTCCCCTCTGTTATCAGGCTTCTGAACGGTCCTTCCATAAGCTAGGGCACTGTCCAATTCACCTCTACCCCATTGCGGACATTGGACTTTGTCTCTGGAACTGATGCACTGCAATGCTGAGAACTATATTCTGCAAAAAGTTGCATTCTCAATGCATTCGTGAATGTATTCACCATTTCACTCCGGGGATGAATACATTTTATCGTATCGTTGTCCTCAGTAGCGTTGCACCTGCCTTTAAACAAAGCCCCATTGTCACCCATGTGCACCTCCCTGGGGTGATAACCCTTCCCTTGTTTTCAAGGGCTTCCCCACCAGATGGACTCTGCCCCTCAATGTCCAGCAGCGGAAGGACCCTAGACTGTGGTCCTCACAACATAGCTGGGAAACCCTTCAAAGTGAAACCTTCAAACATGACATTGGCAACACCTGACGCTTTGCTGAACATATATATTCACCACCAAACTCTGCTTCCCCTCCACCATAAGGCTCCTAGACGATCCTTCCATAAGCTAGGTTACTGTCCGATTCACCTCTACCCCATTGCGGACATTGGACTTTGTCTCTGGAACTGATGCGCTACAATGCTGAGAACTATATTCTGCACTCTGTATCTTCCCCTTTGCTCTACCTGTTGTACCTGAGTTTGAACTGATTGTCTTGATGTAGCGTATGCCTGATCTGTTTGGATAGAATGCAAAACAAATCTTATCACTGCACCTCGGTACACGTGACAATAATAAATGTAAACTGACCTAAATACAATCATGTCAAATTCAAGTACGATAGGTGGAGCAAAAGGGAAGGTACAGAGTGCAGAATATAGTTCTCAGTACTGTAGCAGGTTTGAAGAAGGGTCCCGACCCATTCTTTTTCTTCAGAGATGCTGCCTAACCCGCTATTACTCCAGCACTTTGTGTCTATCTTCAGTGCAAACCTGCATCTGCAGTTCCTTTCTACACATTGCCAATTCGTTCCATAGACAGAGTCCTATGTCTGCTATGGGGGTGGAAGTGAATGGGACAGTACACAAGGTTATGGTGTGCCTGATAACCGACACGGTGGGGCAGCGGTAGAGCTACTGCCTCACAGCGCCAGAGACCCGGGCTCCATCCTGACTACGGGCGCTGTCTGTGCGCAGTTTGTACGTTCTCCCCGTGACCGACGTGGCTTTTCTCCGAGGTCTTCTGTTTCCTCCGACGCTTCAAAGGCGTGCTGGTTTGTAGGTTAATTGGCATGGCATGTGCAGGGTGGAGTCAATGAATAACAGCCTGACATGTGAGTTTTTGTTGTCCAAGTGGTCCAGAGCGGAGTGGAGAGCCAGCGAGATCGCATCCACCGTTGATCTGTTGTGGCGGTAAGCGAACTGCAGTGGGTCCAGGTTTTTGTCGAGGTATGAGTTGATTTGCGCCATGATCAGCCTCTCACAGAAACATAGAAACATAGAAAATAGGTGCAGGAGTAGGCCATTCGGCCCTTCGAGCCTGCACTGCCATTCAATATGATCATGGCTGATCATCCAACTCAGTATCCCATACCTACCTTCTCTCTATACCCCAAGGGCCACATCTAACTCCCTCTTAAATATAGCCAATGAACTGGCCTCAACTACCTTCTGTGGCAGAGAATTCCACAGATTCACCACTCTCTGTGTAAAAAATGATTTTCTCATCTCGGTCCTAAAAGACTTCCCTCTTATCCTTAAACTGTGACCCCTTGTTCTGGACTTCGCCAACATCGGGAATAATCTTCCTGCATCTAGCCTGTCCAACCCCTTAAGAATTTTGTACGTTTCTATAAGATCCCCCCTCAATCTTCTAAATTCTAGCGAGTACAAGCCGAGTCTATCCAGTCATTCTTCATATGACAGTCCTGCCATCCCAAGAATCAGTCTGGTGAACCTTCTCTGTACTCCCTCTATGGCAAGAATATCTTTCCTCAGATTAGGAGACCAAAACTGTACGCAATACTCCAGGTGTGGTCAAAGCACTTCATCGCCTGGTCGGTGCAGAATTGGTGGGCCGAAGAGGCTGTTTCTCCGCTGTATCTCTCAACTGAACTAAACAGAGGGGAAGAGGCAGTTCCTTGAGTGGGCTGCGGCTGGCCTGGGTCACACTGTTACCGGATGGCCTGCCAGCACTAACCACTGAGTCGAGGCTGATTGTGAGAGCTCCCGGATTTCTCACCGCAAACGCCAGATTGCTTCCCTTCCACCTCATACCCTTAGCCACACTGCTCCGCTCGGCGACTAAATCCAGGTTCTCATGTCATCGTCACCCACCTTCCCTCCTTCTGAGGTGTCTCTAACCCCTGTGGCTGCAAGCTTGGGTTATTTTTAAGCAAGCAACTTGCAGGCATAGCGTGCACTTTCTGAGTATTCAAAGTATTCCACCACCAACGCACTTCTAATCTACAGTGGTAAATCATAATCTAGCAAATCTGACCAATTCACACATAGTAAGCACTTAGTAAGCATTAGTAAGTTATATATTATCAGATGCACTTTTTGGGTGGGGGGCGGGGGTGGTCTCTTGCAATCTTTATATTACACAGGTCTTTAAAGAATATGCCTGGAACATAGTGACCGTGGTGTTACCCTATTTCCTTCGCTCCATAGCTGCTGCCGCACCCGCTGAGTTTCTCCAGCACTTTTTGTCTACCTTCGATTTTCCAGCATCTGCAGTTCCTTCTTAAACAATAGAATTCCATTGTTCTGTTGTAGGTAATATGAGAATTAAACACTCTTTAACTTTTCCTTAACACTCCAAGGGTATTTTATTGGTAGACACCAGCTATCACTCCACTGCCCCGACCTGTAAGCCCAATAAGCACAGAATCTGAGTCTGAAGAAGGGTCTCGACCCGAAAAGTCACCTTTTCCTTCGCTCCATAGATGCTGCCTCACCCCCTGAGTTTCTCCAGCATTTTTATCTGCCTTCGATTTTTCCAGCATCTGCAGTTCCTTCTTAAACGGGTAGTACAGAATTGTCCTTTTATACACGGCCTTTATATGAAGGAAGGAACTGCAGATGCTGGCTTACACCAAAGACAGACACAAAGTGCTGGAGTAACTCAGCAGGACAGGCAGCATCTTTGGAGAGAAGGAATGGGTGACGTTTCGGGTCGAGACCCATCTTCAGGACGAGAGTCGGGGAGAGGGAAACGAGAGATATGGAAGGGTACGAAGAGAATGTAAGGTGTGAAAATGACAGATCAGAGCAGACAATGATGAAGGAAACGGAGAACGGTTCATTGTTGGCTGAGGAGAAGGTGACAACGAGGCATGCAAACAGTAAAATTAATCAGGAGGACGGTGAAACTAGCCTAAGAACTAGGATGGGGGAGGGACGGGGAGAGAGAGGGCAAGCAAGGGTTACATGAAGTTAGAGAAATCAATATTTATACCGCTGGGTTGTTAGCTGCCCAAGCAAAATATGAGGTGCTGTTCCTCCAACTTGCGTTGGGCCTCACTCTGACCATGGAGGAGGCCCAGGACAGAAAGGTCAGTGTGGGAATGGGAGGGGGAGTTAACAGTGTTTAGCAACCGGGAGATCACGTCGGCCTTTCTATCTTGGAATAAGCTTGGCTTTGAATGAATGATCTACATCTCCATGTGTTCCCATAAACCAACCAAACAGACCGGGCAAACAGACTGTCTGCACATTGTAACGTTAACAAAAATACTGTGTTCAGACTAACCAGACAGTGGAGCCGCACAGAGCCAATTGCTCAAAACTATTGGTGGGAGAATTACATGTGGCAAGTGTAACGTGTTTCAATTAATCTGTTAGCTTTTGACCTGCGGTTCCCAAAGGCCACAACTGCTGGGATTTCCTTCAGTGGCCCACTAATTGACAATGATAGTTTACTGTGATTAGTTAACTCTACCCTCAGATCATGCAGTTAACAAAATAATAAAGGGGAACAACATTTACCGTAAGGTTTTTTGAAAAAATCTAATATTTTTATGTTTCACTGTCCAATGAGTGGCAGAGGTTTATTATTGGGATTTGTTAATTAACCAACTATGTAACAGAGTGGCCCAAATTATATTATTATATTATATAATGTGAAGATAGACACAGAGTGCTGGAGTAAAGGGGCTGTCCCACTTGGCCGTCATTTGCGCGTCACGCAGATGGCGCGCGAAGATTTTGTACATCACAAAATCCCGCGACGCCACGCGTCACTGCCGATGTCATCACACACCATGCGCGCATCACGTGCGTGTCATGACGCGCGCGTAAATGATGTCGCGTAAATTACGAGCAAATGACGGCCAAGCGGGACAGGCCCTTGACTCAGCGGGACAGGCAACATCTCTGGAGAGAAGGAATAGGTGACGTTTCGGGTCAAGAGCCTTCTTCAGATCATACCATGCGATGACTTGTGCACTTCATATCCAGTTGAGTTTTTTTAAAGTTTAGAGATACTGCGTCCGACTCACCGAGTCCGCACCAACCGACGATCCTCGTACACTAACACTATCCTACACACCAGCGGCAATTTACAATTATTATCTGAACGTTACCAAAATAACCTACAAACCTGTACGTCTTCAGAGCGTGGGAGGAAACTGGAGCACCCAAAGAAAACCTATGCAGGTCACGGGGTGACTGTACAAATTCCGTATTGATAGCACCCGGGTCTCTGGCTCTGTAATGCCCCTGTCCCACTTAGGCGATTTGTTAGAGGACTGCAGGCGACTAGGCTGTCGCCACATGGTCACCGGGGTATCACCTATATGGTCTCCTCAGTCGCCCAAAGAGTCGTACCTTTTTTCTTGTCGCCGCTGGATTTTGAAATGTTCAAACCTTCTCGGCGACAGTCGGCGCCCATGGGCTAGACGCCAACGATCGTAGCCTGACGTAGGTGGTCAGCAGGATGACGTAGGTTGTCGCTGGTGCTGACTTCGGTGAAATCCATTGGCGACTACCTACGTCATCTACAACTCTACCCTACTACAGGCAACATCTCTACCACTGCGCCACTGTGCTATTATTAGTGAGAGAAGAAATTAATTTGCTTTCATTCCACGAGTATTCCCTGTGCAGGAGTGAAGGTGGAGTGGCTATATTAGGGCAGTCCAACATTTAGTGATGCCTGCTCTGTTAAAGAGAGATACACAAGTCTTTCTGAGGTGGAGGTGCTTGGTTATATATTGATTATCTGGTGGCTGCAGAGGAACAACTGTCCTCATAAAGAAATCAAGAACAATTAAGGGACGGCAGGGTGGTGCAGCGGTAGAGTTGCTGCCTCACAGTGCCAGAGACCCAGGTTGAATCCTGACTACGGGTGCTGTCTGTACACAGCTTGTACGTTCTCCCCGTGACCTGCGTGGGTTTTCTCCAGGTGCTCCGGTTTCCTCCCACACGCCATAGGCGTGTAGGTTTGTTAAATCGTCACTAATATGTGTGCGTGTGTGTGTGTGTGTGTGTTAGTGTTAGTGTACGGGGATCGCTGGTCGGCACGGACTCGGTGGGCCGAAGGGCCTGTTACTGCGCCGTATCTTTAAACTAAGACTAAACTAAACAAGCCACATACTCAGGAGACACAAGACACTGCAGATGCAGGAGTCTTGAGCAAAACGCAAAGTGCTGGAAGAGCTCAGTGCGTCAGGCAGCATCAGTGGAGGGAATGTAAACAAAAGTGCTGGAGAAAATCAGCGGGTGCGGCAGCATCTATGGAGCGAAGGAAATAGGCAACGTTTCCGGCCGAAACCCTTCTTCAGTGGAGGGAATGGAGGGTTTCGGAAGAAGGAATCCCACCTGAAATGTCACCTGTCCATATTCGCTGCAGAGATGTTGCCTGACCTGCTGAGTTACTCCAGCACTTAGTGTTGCACATGAGATTCCAGAATTTCAAACATTTCTCCATGCTAACAGCAATGGTAATGTGGAACACCATGAGAATGCTTTGTTCAAACAGAAGTATTAATAGCTGATATTGATCCTTCTTTTCTTGGTGTTCTTGATGTATAGTTATGACTTAATTGGGCTTCACAATGGTGCAGCGGGTAGAGCTGCTGCCTCTCAGCGCCAGAGACCTGGGTTTAATCCTGACCACGGGTGCTGTGTGTGTGTGGCGTTTGCATCTCGTTCTCCCTGTGGCCGTCTGGGTTTCCTCCGGGTGCTCTGGTTTCCTCCCACATCCCAAAGGCGTGCGGGGTTTGAAGCTCTGTCAATTGCCTCTGATGTGTAGGGGAGGGGATGAGAAAGTGGGATAACAGTGTAAGTGGGATAACCAGTGTGAACGGGTGATCGATGGTCAGCATGGACTTGGTGGGCCGAAGGGCCAGTTTCCACACTGTATCTTTCAATCACTCAAACGCTGGAACTTGAGGGCTGTATGGCCTGTCCCTGCTTTCCTTTGCAATAATATCTTGACGATAAGAGCTACTGTAAGAGAAACTTTTTTTTGACAAAGGCAATCTTTAAATTATTCAGGGGGGGGCGTTAACAACAGCTTAAGTGTTTCCATTAGATGGTGCACAATTGGAAATTGTTGGAAAATTGGCCTCCCATCCATCCTGGCATGAGGGGGGGGGGGGGGCGGGAACAAAGAGGGACCTTGGGGACTGTAATGAATACTTTGTAACTGTGTCTGCGCCCTATACATAGCGACTCTTTGCATACCTTATGTATGCAATTCTGGAGTATGGTGTACAATTCTGGTCGCCAAATTATAGGAAAGATGTCAACAAAATAGAGAGAGTACAGAGGAGATTTACTAGAATGTTGCCTGGGTTTCAGCAACTAAGTTACAGAGAAAGGTTGAACAAGATAGGTCTTTATTCTTTGGAGTGCAGAAGGTTAAGGGGGGACTTGATAGAGGTCTTTAAAATGATGAGAGGGATAGACAGAGTTGACGTGGATAAGCTTTTACCATTGAGAGTGGGGAAGATTCAAACAAGAGGACATGACTTGAGAATTAAGGGACAAATGTTTAGGGGCAACATGAGGGGGAACTTATTTACTCAGAGAGTGGTAGCTGTGTGGAATGAGCTTCCAGTGGAAGTGGTGGAGGCAGGTTCGATTTTATCATTTAAAAATAAATGTGATAGGTATATGGACAGGAAAGGAATGGAGGGTTATGGTCTGAGTGCAGGTAGATGGGATGAGGTGAGAGTAAGTGTTCGGCACGGACTAGAAGGGCCGCGATGGCCTGTTTCCATGCTGTAATTGTTATATGGTTATATGGTATGTAAATCAAAGAATTTCACTGTGACATGTCACATGTGATAATAAAGTAGCAATCAGTCAATCTGAGGGAAATATTCAAAGCCCTGTAGTGTTGTTCTAAAAGCTCATCACTTGGCCTAGATTATTCGCAAGCGATCGGGAAGAAAACTCGCATCTGCGCCTCTCCAGCAAAGCGTTGGGTCTGTAAAGTCCTTCCGCTGCTGGACATGGGGGGGCCGGGTGTGGTGGAGACGCCCCTCAAAATAAGGGAAGGGATTCCACGCCAGTGGGCCACATGAGTGGCAAGGGTGGGGGACAAATTTGTTACATTTGAGCAATGTATGTCGACTGTATTGAATAATTTGTATAGCCTCCGAAAATGCCGGATGAATTTTTTTGCACGGTTCATGTACCCTGTATTGTATATATTTATTACCTGAATAAAGTCTATTTTGAAATTATTTTTTTTAAAGTTCCTGGAAAACTGCATTGAACACTTCAAGCAGTCCTGGGCAGATACAAAAACACGTTTGAACATCTGTGTAGAAAGGGACGACGGCAGATGCAGGTTTTCTGCCGAAGTGCTGGTGTTACTCAGCGGGACGGGCAGCATCTCTGGAGAAAAGGAATAGGTGATGTTTCGGGTCGAGACCCTTCCTCCGACTGAGAGTCAGGGGAGAGGGAGTGTAGAGATATGGAAAGGCAAGGTGTGAAAAAGAGACATCGAAGCGGATGGCGATCAAGGAAATGAAGAACGGTTCATTGGGACGACAGATGGCACAATGGGCTAAGTGTTCGGCTGGCAACCGGAAGGTAGCCGGTTCGAATCCCGCTTGGAGTGCATACTGTCGTTGTGTCCTTGGGCAAGACACTTCACCCACCTTTGCCTGTGTGTGAATGTGTGTGAGTGATTGGTGGTGGTCGGAGGGGCCGTAGGCGCAGATTGGCAGCCACGCTTCCGTCAGTCTGCCCCAGGGCAGCTGTGGCTACAGAAGTAGCTTACCACCACCGAGTGTGACTGAGGAGTGAATGAATAATGCGATGTAAAGCGCCTTGAGTATTAGAAAGGCGCTATATAAATCCCATCCATTATTATTATTATTGTTAGCTGAGGGGAAGCAGACAATCAGTAATATTTAATCAGGAGGACAGTAGAACTGGTGGGAGAACCGGGATGGGAGAAGGATGTAGAGAGAGGGAAAGCAAGGGTCACTTGAAGTTGGGGAAAACTAAACTAATCTGTGACAGACTTTCGTAGGGAGAAAGGATGCTGGCGTATTTTGGAGGAAAGCTTTAAGATTAGGACGATTTAAAAATTGCTCCATTTACCACAGCATCCAGTTAGATTAACAGCATGACCAGGTCTGTACACAAGTGTGATAGAGTACTTGATGCGATCATGCCACAAAAACCTTGTTACAAAGCTTTGTGTGGCTGCAATCTTCATGTAACATGGAAAGGCACAGTGGAGGTTTCTTGTCTTCAGAAATAAATGTCAATCTGATTGTTTGTCTTGTGTTGCAGCGAGCAATTTTTCCAAACTGATAAATTGATTTCTGACATGACAATGTGGGCGAGGAGTGTTATATTTTAATATTTATGGAGGCAATCCGCAGTTCAACATTTTTAAATGGAATGAGAGAGGAGAAAAAAAAATAATGTACTTGAACTTTGCTATTTTTGAAACAAAATAAATAGCTTGTGTGTTTAAGTCAAAGGCTGACCACTCTCCGAACAAGCCATGTAACTGTGAAGTGTCTACCGACTGCCTTTAGTTTATACATAAATGGTGACCAGAAAGATCAAATCTGGGCACTTTAATTGCCATTCAGGTCCCAAGCCCCTGCCTTTGATATGGAAATACAGCTTCAATTCACTGCAACCTTTCACTTTAAGTAACCTTCATACAATCTAAAGAACACACACACACACACACACACACACACACACACACACACACACACACACACACACACGCACGCACGCACGCACACACACACACACACAGCCACCCACCAACCCACCCACCCCCACCCCCACCCACACCCACACACACACACACACACACACACACACACACACACACACACACACACACACACAAAATAAAGCACAGCAACACCTGATTGTGAAAGACAACATGCGATACCTGACTGAACGGGCACGGGGAAGAGATAGAGGGGGAAGAGTTAGAGGGGGAAGAGATAGAGGGGGAAGAGATAGAGGGGGAAGAGAAAGGGGGAGAAGAGAAAGGGGGGGAGAAAGGGAGGGGTGAAAGGTGGGGGGAGAAAGGGGGGGAGAGAAAGGGGAAGAGGGAGGGGGAGAGGGTGGGGGGGAAGGGGGGGAGAGGGAGGGGGGGAGAAGAGGGAGGGGGGGGAGGGAGGGGGAAAGAGGGAAGGGGGACAAGAGGGAAGGGGGGATAAGAGGGAAGGGGGGATAAGAGGGAGGGGGGATAAGAGGGAGGGGGGAGAGGGAGGGGGAAGAGAGAGGGGGGAAGAGAGAGGGGAGAGGAAGGGGGAGGGGAGGAGGAGAAGAGGACAGGAGGAGAAGAGGACAGGAGGACAGGAGGGGAGGAGGGGAGGAGGGGAGGAGGAGAGGAGGGGAGGAGGGGAGGAGGGGAGGAGGAGAGGAGGAGAGAGTGAGCGGGGGGCAAATGGCAGACTGTTTTGTCTCGCACTCCAGTCTGTGAGTGCACTAGACCCAGTTCGGATTGAAGCGAATGAAAGCTGTCGTGTACAGTTAGCCCAGCCATTGTCATCTGCTTATTGCATTGACTCTCAGTTCTGCTTTAATTATTAATTGCACTTGTCAACTATCATTAATCCCTCTTTAGCTCCTCTGTCTCGAAGTAATTAGGCAGGATGGCCCCGTTGCACTCAATTGAGGAGAGCTCCTAATATAGCATCTTTGTACGTTGGGGGGGGAGAATAAAGATGAATTAGCACTACAACTAGAGGGGTGAAAGTGTTCTCTCTCCCCTCACCTCGCGCCAATTTCACCCACCACATCAGGATCATTTGGCAAAATGTAACTACACCAATCCCCCCCCCCCCCAATTAAAAAAAAATCTGTCACTAAGCACCAAAGGCTTATTTTCCTCCCCCCTGTTTATTGAACTAAAAAGGTCACTGTTCTCTCTAGATATACAGCCTGTGGTGCTGATAATTTTATGCGTAAACAAATGGCAAATTTGTGCCGCATAAATATGTATTAGCAATTATTCTCGTTTGCTTGATGCGGCCCGCATGCAAATCCACTGTTCGCAGGCACCGGCCGCCCTTTGTTTTCAGCGAGGCGAGAGACAAAGAGCACAATACAACAGTTTAAAGATCAACTATCAATAGGTGATGCAAATGCAGGAGAAATTCTCTGCTGAGGGGAACCTGCTGTCAAATGGGTTGTACTCCTGGGGGAGAGAGGGAGAGAGGGGGAGAGATAGAAGGAGGGGAAAAAGGGAAAATATAAACTAGGAATAACTTTTTTTTATGTGTGTGTGTGTGTGTACCTTTGGAGATTTGGAGTGTACACTTGACAAGTGAACTCGCCGGGCGCTGCAGCTCGCAGGCAGATGGAAAGTTACGGCGACACAGGTTGTGCAAACATCACTGTTTTGTCCTTGCACCCCCACCCACCTTCCCAACTGCTTCTGCCACAGAAGGTTAATTTTCACAGGTCATCTGCTCAACAGTTCCAGCCTGTGTCACTGATCAACCTCCAGTAGTTTAAAAACGTGCTACAAAACCCTTCGATGCTGCAAATTTTCCACATACACACACATACTTTCTGGAAGCCTTTTAACTCCATGATAAAAGTGATTCATGAAAAGGTCAGCTAATTCCGATTGATTTTGTACTGTCTGTAATCTCTCTACTCCACAATCCACACACTGGGGTTTGAATCGCATAACCGAGACAGAAAGAAATATAAGGCACACAAAAATGCTGGAGAAACTCAGTGGGTGCAGCAGCATCTATGGAGCGAAGGAAATAGGCAACGCCAAGCGTTGCCTATTTCCTTCGCTCCATAGATGCTGCTGCACCCGCTGAGTTTCTCCAGCATTTTTGTGTACCTTCGATTTTCCAGCATCTGCAGTTCCTTCTTAAATAGAAAGAAATATACTTGATTTAGGCAACTCCACGACTTGTATTTTTTTAATTTTACACGGCCCATATTTTATTAACGCACCTAAAGGCGCACTTAACTTCACCGATTGCTACCGACACAGGTTTAGTTAGATACAGACAGCATGGAAACTTTCTCATCCATTCCCTACGCACTAGGGGCAATTTTACAAAGGGCCATTCAACCTCCCAACACGTCTTTGGGATGCGGGGGGAAACGGGAGCACCTGGAGGAAACCCACACGGTCGCAGGGAGAAGGTGCAAACTCCACACACAGGCAGCGCCAGAGGTCAGGATCGAACCCGGGTCTCTGGCGCTCGACCAGCTATGCCACTGTGCCACCAAAATCCTCAAAAACGAGTCAAGAGCGTTTAATTGCCATATGTAGCAGAAACAGAACAATGCCATTCATACCTGCAGCAGCACAACTGGGCACAAGAGATACTCAGAGATGACATAATATGCAAAAAGTTCAATGCAGTGCATTAAGAAATATTACTGCAAAAACATCCTGGAAGTCCTTTGTGCAATCACGACAGTTCATAGATGATAGCTTGGCTGGTGTTTGTAGCATGCAAGATCTTGATGGATGTTGGGAAAATGCTGTTTTCATAGAACATAGAACAGCACAGAAACAGGCCCTTTGGCCCAAATATAATAATAATAATAATCATACATTTTATTTATGGGCGCCTTTCAAGAGTCAAGGACACCTTACAAAAATTTAGCAAGTAGAGGAAAAACATGTAAGGGGAATGAAATAAATAGTAGAGACATGACTAGTACACAAATTAAAGACAGAATTCAATTCAAAACACAATATGAGGCAATTAATGCACAGATGAAAAGGGAGGGGGACGTGGGGCTAAGGATAGGCAGAGGTGAAGAGATGGGTCTTGAGGCGGGACTGGAAGATGGTGAGGGACACGGAATTGCGGATCAGTTGGGGGAGGGAGTTCCAGAGCCTGGGAGCTGCCCTGGAGAAGGCTCTGTCCCCAAAACTGCGGAGGTTGGATTTGTGGATGGAGAGGAGACCGGCTGATGTGGATCTGAGGGACCGTGAGGGTTGGTAGGGGGAGAGGAGGTCAGTGAGATATGGGGGGGGGCCAGATGGTGGAGGGCTTTGTAGGTGAGGACCAGGATTTTGTAGGTGATCCGGTGGGAGATGGGAAGCCAGTGAAGTTGTTTGAGGACTGGAGTGATGTGATGCCAGGATTTGGTGTGGGTGATGAGTCGGGCGGCTGCGTTCTGGACCAGTTGGAGTCGGTTGATGTAGGTGGAGCTGATGCCAAGGAGAAGCGAGTTGCAGTAGTCCAGTCGGGAGGAGATGATGCAAATATCTGTGCCAAACTCACACATTTTGGCTTGTGGTAAATGCCAAGATAAAGTACTCTCTGCCTGCATGCGATCCATATCCATCTATTCTTTGCCCAACCAAGTGCCTATCTAAAAGCCTCTTAAACACCACTATCATATCTGCCTCCACCACCACCCCTGGCAGTGTGTTCCAGGCACCCAACATTCTCTGTGTAAAAAAAAACTTTACATTTTACATTACATCCGCACATCTCCTTTAAAATGTGCCCCTCTCACCTTTAAGATGTGCCCTCTAATCTTTGAAATTCACACCCTGGGGGAAAGGTTCTGACTGGCTATCCTATTAGCCCTGTCCCACAGTGAAGTTCATTCCAAGAACTCTCCCCGAGTTAAAAAAAATCAAACTCGTGGTAAGCACGGAGAATGAACGTAGGGGGTACGTCGGAGCTCGGGGACGTCTCTTAGCGGCTCATAACGCTAATGGCAGGTACTCGGGAAGACTCACTAACGGCAGGTAAGCACGGGAAGACTCGTGAAGATTTTTCAACGTGATGAAAAATGTCCACGAGAGCCCCGAGTACCGACGAGTGGCCATTGCCGTAAATCTCCGAGTGAGTTCGTGGAATGAACTCATACCGTGGGACAGGGGTTTGTCTATGTATTTCACAATTTTATATACTAATTTTCTTATGCCCCCCCCCCCCCCCCCCTCAAAAAATGTAATTTAATTTAAAGATACAGCATGGAAACAAGCCCTTGGGCCTTCCAAGTCTGTGCCATACAATGATCCCCGTATAATAGCACAATCCTACACACCAGGGACAATTCACAGAAGCCAATTAACCGACAAACCTGTACATCTTTGGAATGTGGAAAGAAACCGGAGCTCCCAGAGAAAACCACCACAGGTCACGGGGAGAACGTACAAACTCCGTACAGACAGCACCACAGTCTGAATCACTGGAGTTTAGGATGAGGGGGTATCTTATAGAAACATATAAAATTATAAAAGGACTGGACAAGCTAGATACAGGAAAAATGTTCCCAATGTTGGGCGAGTCCAGAACGGGGGCCACAGTCTTAGAATAAAGGGGAGGCCATTTAAGACGGCAAAATAATTGCAAAAATGAGCCAAAAAGACACTGCAAAGAGGCCTTAAAAAAAAATCAAAGGATTAAAATCTGGGTTTTTTAAGTTCACTGTCTTTTCTTTGAACAATTAAATATCCTAACACACAAATTTTGTTTTAAGGCAAATGCACGTAGCTCTTATAATCTCAGACCATGTGGTTTAAATAAGCATGAATCTTGGGCTCAGGCAAGCTTTCAACACATGACACAGTCAGTCCAGATATATTACTTAAAGCGCTGGTGTTTAATTGACCAGATTTGGACTTTTTACTCCACCTAAACTGATCTTCAATCCGCGATTCTCACAAACAGTGGATTATTTCATAGTCTAAATATCAAGGTTTAGACTGATCAGCTTTCTGACTGCAGAAAAATACTCAAGATTTGGGGCAGCACGGTGGTGCAGCGGTAGAACTGCTGCCTCACAGCGCCAGAGTTCCGGGTTCGATCCTGACTACGGATATTTGTCTGTATGGAGTTTGTACATTCTCCCCGTGACCGCGTGGGTTTTCTCCGAGATCTTTGGTTTCCTCCCACACTCCAAAGACGAACAGGTTTGAAGGCTAATTGGCTTGGTGTAAATGTAAAATTGTCCCTGGTGTGTGTAGGATAGTGTAAATGTGCGCGGATCGCTGGTCGGCGCAGACTAGGGTGGGTCGAAGGGCCTGTTTCCGCGCTGTATCTCTAAACTAAACTAAAAAAAACTAAACAAAATCCCACTATCAGTGCCGAATAAGAAAAACTTTGTAGGCAAAAGGAACTGCAGATGCTGGAACCTTGAGCATAGCACAAAGTGCTGGAGGAACTCAGCAGGTCAGGCAGCATCTGTGGAGGGAATGGACAGACAACATTTCAGGTCAGGACTCTTCTTAAACCCCTGTCCCACGGTACGAGTTCATTCCAAGAGCTCTCCTGAGTTGCCCTGATTCGAACTCGGAGATTTACGGTAATGGCCACTCGTCGGTACTCGGGGCTCTCGTGGACATTTTTCATCGTGTTGAAAAATCTTCACGAGTCTTCCCGAGCTTACCTGCCGTTAGCGAGTCTTCCCGAGTACCTGCCGTTAGCGCTAAGAGACGTCCCCGAGCTCCGACGTACCCGCTACGTTCATTCTCCGTGCTTACCACGAGTTTGATTTTTTTTAACTCGGGAGAGCTCTTGGAATGAACTCGTACCGTGGGACAGGGCTATTAGACTAATTGTAGTCGGGGGAGAGAAATCTGGAAAAAAGAGAAAAGTGGGGGTGTGATAATGATTGGCGAGTGATAGGTGGATACTTAAAGGGGGGGGGGGTCTGATTGTAGATGGGTGGAGTAAGTGACAAAGGCTAGAGATGAGAAGGGAAATAAGATGTTATTGACAGAACCAGGACAAGAACAAATTTGGAAAAGGACCTTCAGAATTTAGGATGAACATTTTTAGTGACCACTGCCAGCCAAGCGACCAATCTGAAAGAATCGTTTTAGTCTTTAGAGTTTACTTTTGCTTTAGAGATACAGCGGGGAAACCAAATCATCCCGTACACTAGCACCATCCCACACACTAGGGACAATTTACAACAAATCTACACGTCTTTGGAGTGTGGGAGGAAACAGGAGCACCCGGAGGAAAAAAAAAAACACGCAGTACATGGGGAGAACGTACAAACTCCATACAGACAGCACCTGAGGTCAGGATCGCACCCGGGTCTCTGGCGCTGTCAGGCAGCAACTCTACCGCTGCGCCACCGTGCCGCCAATCTGGAGCAAATTGTAGATGGGGAGCAGCGAAAGCGGACGTGTGGACTGAAGTTGAGGCAACTAGAAATCGTTTCAGAGCATTAAAAAAAAAGAAATCCTTTCTGGTCAGTTTAAAAGGTTCATTGTGTTGGGCTCCTGAATGTGTCTCTGCCTCTGCCTCTCCCTCTCCCATATCGAAGCAGATATATAATTTAATAAACTGCGTAATTTCAGCTTCTTTCAAATTAAGTGGCCACCACAATAGCCCCTCTCTTCAAAGTCTTTTCCCAGACTTGCCTTCTTGCATTCATGCCTAAGCATCGCCATCAGCTTACGCTTGACAGCTTGACAGGCTGGAATAAGGAAGTAAAACACGTAAACATAGTTCCCTGATGTATGCATTCATCTCTGCTGCCAAACACGGATATTGATGAGATATTCCACTCCCACTCTCAGCTCTGAAAATTATACCCTGCCCACAGTAGGATGCAACTCTTCATAGCTTCAAATAGCCTCAATCATTTCAACTTCCTCTTAACAGCCTATCAGACCCATCATCCCGCAACCTCCCTGTATGTAGTCAGTCGGTTTGACTGTCACCCCCCCCATTTCCAAAGGCAGAGAAAGCTTTTAGGCATTATTGTTGTAACAAACACACACTCACACACACAAGCGAGTTTCACTAACATAATGATTTGTTGTAACGACAATCACATCTATTATTACTGATTGACTCAATCGTGGCGTTGAGAGAGGATTTCGATGGGACGTGATCATTGTTCGGCAGAACCATTATTCACGTCTCTTCTCAATCCAAATATTTTAACCATCCAACTTGGACATCTACGTTTAAGATTCGTTCTGATTTACGCTAAAAATGATTGGCCGGGTTCTGAGCTGCGCGGGTTTAGTTTGGTTTTGAGAGACAGCGCGGAAAACAGGCCCTTCGGCCCACCGAGTCGGCGCCAACCAGCGATCCTCGTGCACTAGCACTGTCCTTCACACACGAGGGACAATTTACATTTATACATTTATACCAAGCCGGCCTTTACGGAGTTTGTACGTTCTCCCCGTGACCGGGATCTGCGGTCTCCACCCACACTCCGAAGACGAGCAGGTTTGTAGGCTAATTGGCTTGGTATAAATGTAAATTGTGTGTAGGATAGTGTTAGTGTGCGGGGATCACTGGTGGCCGATGGCCCTGATTCCGCGCTGCATCTCTAAACTAAACTAAAAGGACGCGCCAGTCTATGCCGGTATCACATCTAAAGATCACCTCTGATGATTTCCTATTGCCCTACTCCACCCACTTCCCACTTCCATATAAACATCCTACTAGTTCGAGATGGCTTTCTAAATTCATCGTTATACAGCCTGGACCTTTGGCCCACTGTGTTTGCATCAAGCATTATGCATCTATTTACACCAATTCTTGAAGAGTACGGGTGTCGGGGGTTATGGGCAGCAGGAAGGAGAATGGAGTTAGGAGGGAAAGATAGATTAGCCATGATTGAATGGTGGAGCAGACTCGATGGGCCGAATGGCCTAATTCTACTCCTAATGATGTTAATTCTAAATGAATCCAATTTCATTCTCTCCACATTCCCTTCAATATCTCATAGATTCTCCCACCCACCAACACACTAGAGCCAATTTATAGAGGCCAATTGCCCTACCACCCTTCATGTCTGGGACGTGGGAGCAAACCGGAGTTCCCCAGTGTGACAGGGAGAGTGTGCAAACTCCCCACAGGCAGCGCTGGGTCAGGGTCTCTGGAGTTGCGTGGTTGCAGCTCTACCAGCTGCGCCACTGTGCCACCCCGCCTGCAACTGCATGTCACAGTGCAGTGCACGGAAGACTGTAGATGCGGTGTTGGCACAGGTTGACCTCGTCCACAATTCCATAGATTTTGTGACTCTTCCCGTGGATCAGATGGCAGAAAATGTAACCGGAAAGCCATGCAGCACTGAAACAGGCCCTTCAGCCCAGGGCTTTTGGGCTTTCCACCATTGTGGGCCGGTTATCAAATAATGATGAGACAGAGTGTACAGGAAGGAGTTTGAGAACCGCGTGTCCTGGTGTCGAGACAACAACCTTTCTCGCACTTCCGGCATTCCCTTTCTCTCCCTCCCCCACCCACGTCGCACCAGCTTCTCATTTTCTACGAACAGCCAACAATGGCCTGCTTCCTTTATAATCATTACTTTTTCAGCATATCTTTCATTCATTGTTCTTTATCTCTCCACATCACCAGTCTATATAGAAACATAGAAAATAGGTGCAGGAGTAGAGGCCATTCGGCCCTTCGAGCCTGCACCGCCATTCAATATTATCATGGCTGATCATCCAACTGAGTATCCTGTACCTGCCTTCTCTCCATACCACCTGATCCTTTTAGCCACAAGGGCCACATCTAGTTCCCTCTTAAATATAGCCAATTAACTGGCCTCAACTACCTTCTGTGGCAGAGAATTCCAGAGATTCACCACTCTCTGTGTGAAAAATGTTTTTCTCATCTCGGTAATCTTCCTGCATCTAGCCTATCCAACCACTTAAGAATTTTGTAAGTTTCTATGAGATCCCCCCTCATTCTTCTAAATTCTAGCGCGTACAAGCCGAGTCTATCCAGTCTTTCTTCATTTGAAAGTCCTGATATCCCAGGATTCACTCATTTCCCTTATCGCTAACCAGTCCGAAGAAGGGTCTCGACCCGAAACGTCACCTATTCCTTCTCTTCAGAGATGCTGCATGTCCCGCTGAGTTACTCCAGCTATTTGTGTCTATCTTTGGTTAAAACCAGCACCCGCAGTTCCTTCTTACACATTCTCTTAATGTCAGCAACACTAAGAAGGTAGATTAAAAAATGCTGGAGAAACTCAACGGGTGAGGCAGCATCTATGGAGAGAATGAATAGGTGAGGTTTCAGGTTGGGACCCTTCTTCAGATGTCGGGGGAGATAGTGTCACACCCTGGCCACACCCTCTTCTCCCCTCTCCCATCAGGCTAAAGGTACAGAAATGTGAGAATGCACACCTCCAGATTCAGGGACAGTATCTTCCCAGCTGTTATCAGGCAACTGAACCATCCTACCACAACTAGAGATCAGTGCTGAACTACTATCTACCTCATCGGGGACCCTCGAACTATTTGTTTGGACTTTACTGGCTTTACCTTGCCCCCATCGTTATTCCCTTATCATGCGTCTATACGCTGTATTAATGACTCGATTGTAATCATGAATCGTCTTTCTGCTGACTAGATAGCACGTAACAAAATCTATACACTGTACCTTGGTACACATTACAATAAACTAAACCGACCTGAACTCGTCCATGCCGACCAAGTCCCACCCCCCATCTAAGCACGTCCCATTTGCCCGCGTTTGATCCAAATATATATTGGAAAGACTGATGCATTCATCTTCAGTCCCTCATCACAAGGGATCTTCCCTTGCTATTAGTCTGAAGAAGGGTTTCGGCCCGAAACGTTACCTATTTCCTTCGCTCCATAGATGCTGCTGCACCCGCTGAGTTTCTCCAGCATTTTTGTGTACCTTCCCTTGCTATTAGCCTTGTTATCCTCACCTCTTCATTGTCTGAAAATAAATCAGACTGGTGCTGTACATTTGAAGTTGTTTTGGTCCATGTTATCTCCATTTCCCTGTCTGCCAAGCCACCCAGCTTCACCCCAGCTTATCAAACGCCAGACCCCCCCCCCTCCCCCATCCATGCTTTTGTTCTTTCCCACTTTAACCTATTATTTTGGTTCCGACTCACTCACTCCATTCTCCACGTCCTTATCATTCATCCCAGCAATTGGGAATAGTTCCAATAAAAAGCAGATTTTCTGGTGATTTTCTCTTGCCGATCTTCAGGACACTTTTGGGTGCCAGGTCACTGATATCACTGGAGTGAACACGCAAATGTTATTCACTGGCGTTGTGAAGTTAGATATGGAAGGTGCTACATAAATGCAGAGCTCTCTCTGTAGTTCGGTTTAGTTTAGAGATACAGCATGGAAACGGCCCCTTCGGCACACCGAGTCCACGCCGACCAGCGATCACCCATTCACACTTTCCCATCCACTCCCTGCACACCAGGGGAAATATACAAAGGACCAAGTATGAATGAATGAATGAAAACTTTATTGTCATTCAGTTATACACCTAGACACAGTGCACCTTGAACAAAATTTTGTTGCATTTGACTCTCCAATCAGGTAAATAGTAAAAGTAAAAGTGCTAGGTGCGTCCATAAAAATGCCTCATGTGCATGGTTCTGTAAAATAAATATATATAAAAAGTTTTTAAAAAGTGTCGATATTTAAAAAGTTCTAGCCTCGGTTTTGTTGATTGTTCAGTAATCTTATGGCCTGGGGAATGAGGCTGTTGCAGAACCTGGTTGTCCCGCTCTTCATGCTGCGGTACCTCCTCCCAGAGTTAAGCAGTATAAACAGTCCAAATTGTGGGTGTGTGAGGGCTCTGGTAATGCCCTTAGCTCTAATCAGACAGCGCTTGTACCCCATGTCCATGATGGAAGGAAGAGAAGTCCCAATTATTTTTTCCGCTGTCTACAAATTAGTAATCTACAAACGTACACGTCTTTGGGTTGTGGAAGGAGCCCTGGAGTGTAAAAGGCTGCAAAAAGTTGTAAGCACTGCCCAGTCCATCATCAGCTCTGACCTCCCCGCCATCGAGGGGATCTATTGCAGTTGTTGCCTCAAAAAGGCTGCCAGCATCATCAAGGACCCACACCATCGTGGCCACACACTCATCTCCCCGCTGCCATCGGGTAGAAGGTACAGGAGCCTGAAATCTGCAACATCCAGGTTCAGGAACAGCTTCTTCCCCACAGCCATCAGGCTATTAAACAGTGTTGAAAAAACGTCACGAGTTTACCGGATTTCCCGAGTATCTAACGTTACTCGTACGAGCCGCTACGAGACATCCACAAACTCCTACGGACCCGCTACAGACATTTTCCGAGTTCGATTCAGGGGAAGAACTCTTGAATTACCTCGTACAGTGGGACAGGCCCTTAACTCTCCTTCATGCTCGAGAGTGGTCTCTGCATACTTGAGGCCTCAGCTAGGTCATGCCGTTTTTTTCAATATGTTAAAAAATGCCCGCGAGTAGAAATAGGTTGCCCTGGAAAAAATCGTTACTTTTTTACTCGTAGGTTTAGTCGTAGTAGGTCATAGTAGGTAATGGCAGGTGCAGGATACTGAGTTGGATGATCAGCCATGATCATATTGAATGGCGGTGCAGGCTTTAACGTCCTTTAATTCTGATGCTGTGCCCTCTGGTCCTAGACTCTCCCACTAGTGGAAACATGCTCTCCACATCCACTCTATCCAAGCCTTTCACCATTCTGTAGGTTATGTAGCTTCTTCCCTTGAACTCGTTCCACTCTCCTCTCCTCTAATCCCACTAGAAATCCACAGGCAAGAAACCGTCTCCTCCGGTGTGATAATTTAATCCGCCGCACAATGGAATTTTCATCAGCAACTTCGTTTGCTAATTGTGACTGGGCACTCTGTGCACACATAATGTGCCTCTATAAATGGTAGCACAGTCCTCAGCGCAAATGACGCGCGCACACATGACGCTCATCGGGCTTGTGCAATGACATCAGTCGATATGCATGTCCCTAGCATTTTGTGCCTGTTAATAGACAATAGACAATACACAATAGACAATAGGTGCAGGAGTAGGCCATTCGGCCCTTCGAGCCAACCCCGCCATTCAATGTGATCATGGATGATCATCCCCAATCATTACCCCATTCCTGCCTTCTTCCCATATCCCCTGACTCCACTATTTTTAAGAGCCCTATCTAGCTCTCTCTTGAAAGCATCTAGAGAACCTGCCTCCACAGGCAGAGAATTCCACAGACTCACCACTCTCTGTAAGAAAAAGTGTTTCCTCATCTCCGTTCTAAATGGCTTACTCCTTATTCTTAAACTGTGGCCCCTGGTTCTGGACTCCCCCAACAGCGGGAACATGTTTCCTGCCTCTAGCGTGTCCAAGCCCTTAACAATCTTATATGTTTCAATGAGATATCCTCTCATCCTTTCAAAACTCCAGAGTGTACAAGCCCAGCTGCTCCATTCTCTCAGCATATGACAGTCCCGCCACCCCAGGAATTAACCTTGTAAACCTACGCTGCACTCCCTCAATAGCAAGAATGTCCTTCCTCAAATTAGGGGACCAAAACTGCACACAATACTCCAGGTGTGGTCTCACTAGGGCTCTGTAGTAACATAGAAACATAGAAAATAGGTGCAGGAGTAGGCCATTCAGCCCTTCGAGCCTGCACCGCCATTCATTATGATCATGGCTGATCATCCAACTCAGTATCCTGTACCTGCTTTCTCTCCATACTCCCTGATCCCTTTAGCCACAAGGGCCACATCTAACTCCCTCTTAAATATAGCTAAGTACAACTGCAGAAGGACCTCTTTGCTCCTATATTTGACTATCAACTATCGTAATATATATATATAGTGAATAGGAATTCGATAGGAGGTGCAACTAGGTTGAGCTAGGATAAATAAGTAAATATATATTTATTGATCTATTTATTTATTTATCTATCTATTTATCTATATATATATAGCTATATATCTATATATATATATGTGTGGGAGTGTGAGTGGGAGCTTAATCCTTTTGGGTATACTCTACATAAATAATATCACATGCAGATTCTGGAGCAAACCCAATGAAGTATCCTGGAGTGATATAGTCATACACTGTGGAAACAGGCCCAACTTGCCCACACTGACCAACATGTCCCATCTACACTTGTCCCACCTGCCTGCATTTGGCCCATATCCCTCCAAACCTGCCCTATCCATGTGCCTGTCCAATTGTTTCTTAAACGTTGCAATGGTACCTGCCTCAACTACCTCCTGCGGCAGCTGGTTCCACACACCCACCACCCAATGTCTCTGCCTAATGATTCATCTCACAAATTGCCACGTTCCACACTTCACAGCGGCCGGGGACACTTCACGTTTGAACATTGGTCGGCCTGGAAAGGAGGCGTATAAATGCGTGTTGTCACTTCCAGGTGCCTCTCTGGATCTCGATGCTTTCATTATTCATTATGTGAGAAGCCCCACGGTTTGTTAGTCCTGTGCTGGCTTCAGCTCAATGCAAATGATTCAAAACTCTCTGCAGCTTTCACACAGTTGTACATTGCGAGGAACTGCATTAAAACTTTCCACTGAGGAAACCTCAACGACAAAGACTCTATTGTCACGTCAGCCTGGTCTAGAAGCTAAACCCAGTTCCAGAGGAAAGGCCAACGTTCTCCATGTTCCCTCCACTATTGATTTGGACTTCTGACTGCCAGTCGAATTTGAAATGTGTTTTTTTTTTGTAAATGTTTGCCTTAAAATAGTTTTGTTTAAAGATGAATTCAACTTTATTGATCGGCCATGTGTACACTCCATGCGGAATGTAGGGCAGCACGGTGGTGCAGCGGTAGAGTTGCTACCTCACAGAGCCAGAGACCCGGGTTCGATCCTGACTACGGGTGCCGTCTGTACGGAGCTTGTACGTTCTCCCCGTGACCTGCGTGGGTTTTCTCCGGGTGCTCCGGTTTCTTCCCACATTCCAAAGACGTGCAAGTTTGTAGGTTAATTAATTGGCTTCTGTAACATACATTTGAGTATAGGAGCAGGGAGGTTCTACTGCAGTTGTACAGGGTCTTGGTGAGACCACACCTAGTACAGAGAAGGTTCACCAGACTGATTCCTGGGATGGCAGGACTTTCATATGAAGAAAGACTGGATAGACTCGGCTTGTACACGCTAGAATTTAGAAGATTGAGGAGGGATCTTATAGAAACTTCCAAAATTCTTAAGGGGTTGGACAGGCTAGACGCAGGAAGATTATTCCCGATGTTGGGGAAGTCCAGAACTAGGGGTCACAGTTTAAGGATAAGAGGGAAGTCTTTTAGGACCGAGATGAGAAAATCATTTTTTTACACAGAGTGGTGAATCTGTGGAATTCTCTGCCACAGAAGGTAGTTGAGGCCAGTTCATTGGCTATATTTAAGAGGGAGTTAGATGTGGCCCTTGTGGCTAAAGGGATCAGGGGGTATGGAGAGAAGGCAGGGATGGGATACTGAGTTGGATGATCAGCCATGATCATATTGAATGGCGGTGCAGGCTCGAGGGGCCGAATGGCCTACTCCTGCACCTATTTTCTATGTTTCTATGTCCGTAGTGTGTAGGATTGTGCTAGTGTATGGGGTGATCGCTGGTCGGCGCGGACTTGATGGGCCGAAGGGCTTGTTTCCGCGCTTATCTGTACAGTTTAAAGCAAAGTTAAGAATGATAATGTGGTCAGATTTTAAATTTGTTGCAACATTTGACACAAGGTACTTGGAGGATTTCAGAGACTGAGACCTGGGAGTTTTATAATATCAACATATATACGCATTTAATGCCCTATACAAGCAAGCCCCATTTACCTGCTTTTGACCCATATCTCTCTAAATCTTCCCTTTCCATGTACTTGTCCAATTCATGAGGTCATAGTTTATGATCAACCATATGATCAGCCTTGATTACATTGAATGTGCTGGTTCGAAGGGCTGAATGGCCTACTCCTGCACCTATTGTCTATTGTCTATTGTTACTACCGCCAGTCTGTAACCAGTTATGCAGGGAATTTTCGATTTACATGTCTATGTACAAAGCTCTGCAGCCCGTTCCTTCAAGGAGTTTGACTCCATCTGCACTTCAGGAAAAGAAGCCAATGTAATCAAAGACTTGTCCCACCCCAGTCAGTCCCTCTTGCTCCCATCCAGCCAAAGGTACAGTAACTTGAAAGTGCACACCACCAGACTCAGGAACAGCTTCTTCCCCTCTGTTATCAGGCTTCTGAACGGCCCTTCCATAAGCCAGGGTGCTGTCTGATTCACCTCTACCCCATTGCGGACATTGGACTTTGTCTCTGGAACTGATGCTGAGAACTATATTCTGCACCCTGTATCTTCCCCTATCGGTCTTCAGTTCAAATTGACTGTATTTACAGATAGTATTATCTGGTCTGTTTGGAGAGCATGCAAAACAATGCTTTACCTCAGTACACATAATAAACATAAACCAAAAAAATTGTTGCTGCTATTAGCAGAAAGTTCAATAATATTTCATATGCTCCATGACATCACACCACACACTTTCACCCTATGGGCCAAAGATGTGCGCATGAGGGAAGAACCTTCAATATCACCATTTTAATTCATAGTTTAGTTCAGTTTAAGTTAGTGATACAGCGTAGAAACAGGCCCTTCGGCCCACCGAATCTTTGCCGACCTGCAATCCCCGTACACTAGCACTACCCCACACACACTAGGGAGAATGTACAATTGATGGAAGCCAATTAACCTACCAAGCGGCACGTCTTTGGAGTGTAGGAGGAAACTGGAGATCCTGGAGAAACCCCACGCGGGTCACGGGGAGAGCGTACAAACTCCGTACAGACAGCACCCGTGGTCAGGATTGAACCGGGGTCTCTGGCGCTGGAAGGCAGCGACTCTACCGCTGTGCCACCGTGCCGCCATTAGTAGTGCTCAATTTTGGATGAGATATTAAGCCAAGACGTGTTCTGCCCTCTCATGTGGAACATAAAATATCCCACGTTGCTATTTCAAAGAAGAGCAGCAGTTTTCCCTGGTGCTGTGGTTAACATTTATCCTTTAATCAACATCACTGAAACAGATTATTAGGCTATTAATCCTCTAACTGTTTGTGGAACCTCGCTGGGTATAAATAGGCTCCCATCTCTCCTGGCAACACCACCATGAACACACGTGAAAAAAAGTCCTTCTCCGACCCCTTGATTAAATTTGATCTCTGTATGCTTCGTTGTCATATTCTCCCAGCTAACAATGAGCCATTTTACATTTTCCTTGAACACCTTCCCCTTTGATGTCTCATTTTCACACCTTACACTTCCTTATCTCTGCGTCTCCCTCTCCCCCGACTGTCAGGCTGAAGAAGGGTCTCAACCTGTCCCACTGTGTTACTCCATCATTTCAGCAGATCCTTCCCACACGCTTTAAAAAGTCCTTCATTGGTTCAAAAGCGCTTTGCGGCATCCTGAGGGTGGGGAGAGGCGCTAGATAAATGCAGGTTTTTCCGCCTTCCTGCGCGAAGGGGATGTTAAATCTGCAGATTGACAGCGCAAGAAGGAAAGGAGAGTGCATCCACAAACAAAACACATTCAGTGCCATTTTACCATATTCTCAGCATAAACAAAGAACAGCTGTGTTGTTCTTACTCTGTTCCACAGCATCTATTCCCTTTGACTAATGATAGCGCCGTATCCATGGTCACTAACAACGAGCAGGGAGTGTGAATCTAAACAGTCACACCATGGTCAGAGTGTGGAGAATCTCGATTGCCCACTCGGTTCGGAAAGGAGTCGGGACCCCGGGCAGATCATTAAGTAGCACAATCCCCGCACAAGTTTATCAACATCAGTAAATCGTTAAACATGACAGTTTTAATGGCCTCAAACAAATGGTTAAATTAAATTATATGAATATTTAATTTGCCAGCTCAATTGCCTCCTTCAATTAACAATGCAAGAAATGAGACATTATGTGAACTGACAGCATTGTAGATTCTACTAAATGTCACTTCATTTAGCTCAAGTGTTCCGTACACGAACACATCCAGTCTTTATCAACTTTGCACAGTGTGCTTCAGGTACAGGGGGAACGGTGTGGAAGGGAATAGAGAAATGACTGGAATGTTACCCAGCTTATGTTGCAGTTGACAGCAATTCCATTCAGATTTGCTAAAACCGAGAGTACAACCTGCATCTCTGTGTGAACATAGGCACAAAAATGCTGGAGTAACTCAGCGGGACAGGCAGCATCTCTAGAAACATAGAAACATAGAAAATAGGTGCAGGAGTAGGCCATTCGGCCCTTCGAGCCTGCACCGCCATTCAATATGATCATGGCTGATCATCCAACTCAGTATCCTGTACCTACCTTCTCTCCATACCCCCTGATCCCTTTAACCACAAGGGCCACATCTAACTCCCTCTTAAATATAGCCAATGAACTGGCCTCAACTACCTTCTGTGGCAGAGAATTCCAGAGATTCACCACTCTCTGTGTGAAAAAAGCTTTCCTCATCTCGGTCCTAAAAGATTTCCCCCTTATCCTTAAACTGTGACCCCTTGTTCTGGACTTCCACAACATCGGGAATAATCTTCCTGCATCTAGCCTGTCCAACCCCTTAAGAATTTTGTAAGTTTCTATAAGATCCCCCCTCAATCTTCTAAATTCTAGCGAGTACAAGCCGAGTCTATCCAGTCTTTCTTCATATGAAAGTCCTGACATCCCAGTAATCAGTCTGGTGAACCTTCTCTGTACTCCCTCTATAGCAAGAATGTCTTTCCTCAGATTAGGAGACCAAAACTGTACGCAATACTCCAGGTGTGGTCTCACCAAGACCCTGTACAACTGCAGTAGAACCTCCCTGCTCCTATACTCAAATCCCGAGTTTAAAAAAAAAAATCAAACTCATGGTAAGTACGTAGAATCTACGTAGGACCTCGTGGATGTCCCGTAGTGGCTCGTAATGCGAACGGCAGGTACTCGGGAAACGCGGTAACACTTCGACATTTTTCACATTGTTGAAAAAACTTCACGAGTTACCGCATTCCCCGAGTACCTGCCGTTAGCGTTACGAGCCGCTACGGGACATCCACAAGGTCCTACGTACCCGCTACGTACGTACCACGAGTTTGATTATTATTTTTTTTAAGCTCATTAGAGCTCTTGGCTGAACTCGCATCGTGGGACAGGGGCTCGAGGTAGCTACTGCTGCGCCACTGTGCTGCCCATTCGGAGTCTGAAGAAGGGTCTCGACCCAAAATGTCACCCATTCCTTCTCTCCAGAGATGCTGCCTGTCCCGCAGAGTTACTCCAGCATTTTGTGTCTATCTTCGGTGTAAACCAGCATCTGTAGTTCCCTCCTACACATTGCATGTGAACAGGTAGTCCAGTCAAATGCACTTTGAACAAATATCTAACCATCTGTCTCTGTCTCTGCTGTTGAGTTGTTTAACAGCACTATCATTCCTGTCTTTTCTCATTCCAAATATTTTAACTGTCCAATTTGGACAGCTATGTTTAAGATTATTTCTGATTTATATTAAAATGATTGACCGGTTTTGAACTGCAAGCTGCCTGAATTTTAGTTTTCGATTAGTTTAGAGATACAGAGCAGTAACAGGCCCGTCAGCTCACCGAGACCGCACCCACCAGCAATCCCCGTACACCAGCATTATCCTACGCACTTTACCGAAGCCACTTAACCTACAAACCCGTACATCTTTGGAGTGTGGGAGGAAACCAGAGCACCCGGAGAAACCCACGCAGGTCACGAGGAGAACGTACAAATACTCCGTACAGACAGCACCCGTAGTCAGGATCGAACCCAGGACTGGCACTGTAAGGCTGCTACTCTACCGCTGCGCCACCGTGCCGATAGGTTCGTGATTAGTAAAGGCGTCAAAGGGAGAAGGAAGGAGAAACCTTTGGTGGGGGGGGTGGAGGTTAATGCTGGAGGCATTTACTGAAGTGATGAACAGTGATGCCCTGCAGGTAGATTGAACGAATATCCAACATCTAAAGACTTGTCCCAGTTGTAGGGAATATACAAATACATTGCCTACAGGGACGCAGAGGGAGTTAAAACAAGAAACCAATTCAACATTCAGTCAGAAGAGCACTGTTAATTCAGAATGTCTTGTAATGGGAATGCACCGAATACATTTGCAGACCTTTGCATAGGCACAAAATGCTGGAGTTAAGGGTCCCACTTTCACGACCTAATTCACGACCTCTGCCGAGTTTGCCCTTGACTCATACTCGCAGCATGGTCGTCACGAGGTCGTAGAGGTCGTAGGTAGGTCGTAGCAGGCCGTGATGCTAGTCGTAGGGACTCGGGGCATCAAGTAGGTCGGGGCGTTTTTTCTAGCCTGATGAAAAATGTCTATGAGTAAAAAAGGTCGTGAATTAGGTCGTGAAAGTGGGACAGGCCCTATACTCAGCGGGACAGGCAGCATCTTTGGAGAGCAGGATTGGGTGACGTTCCCGAAACATCAGTGGGGAGAGAGCTGGAAGATAGTTGGGGGCAGGACAAAGGCCAGAGAGAAGGAGTGAGACAAAAGGACTGATGAATCGTGAATTGTGAAGCTGGAGGAAAGAATGTAGGTGGAAGGGGAGGGGGAGGAGATATTCTGAGGCTGTGAAGGATGCTATATTGAATCATAGACTGATACCAGGTGAAAACTGGTCCATCAGCCCACTTTGCCCACACCGGCCATCGTCCCAGCTACACCAGTCCCACCTGCCCGCTTTTGGCCCATATCCCTCCAAACCTATCCACGTACATGTCTAACAGTTTCTTAAATGTTGGTATAGTCCCGGCCTCAACTACCTCTTCCGGCAGCATGTTCCATACACCCACCACCCTTTGTGTGAGAAAGTCACCCCTCAGATTCCTATTAATTATTTTCCCCTTCACCTTAAACCAATGTCCTCTGGTCCTCGATTCATCTGTGCATCTACCCGCCTAGAACATTTTCCTGTTCTATATAAATGTGCATTTGTTTTTCAATATAAATTATTGTCTCCTCAAATATAAGTCTCCTTTAATAAATAATATGCATTCAGCAAACCATGATTCATTCTCTGACAAATCCAGATGCATGTTCTAAATATATATCTTCTCCAGTTATCAGCGTTGTTTACCATCACCACCTTTCTCGCCCCCTATCCTCTGCCAATGAACCTGGATTCACTAACACTTGCCACCTCTTACTAAACCCTTTCCCCTCGCCTCTTTTGACCCTCTACTCCATCACTCTGACCCAAAATGTTGTCCGCCCATCTCCCTCCATAGATGCTGCCTGACCCGCTGAGCTCCTCCAGCAGTTCAAAAGAAAAGATACAAAGTCTCTCTTCAAGCTTTCTCCACTGCTCCCCCCTACCCCCCCCCCCTCCCCACTCCTACTACAATCAGTCTAAAGAAGGGTCCCAATCCAAAACGTCACCAACCCATGTTCTCCAGAGATATTGGAGTGGAGTCTGAAGAAGGGACTCACCCCGAACCGTCACCCATTCCTTCTATCCAGAGATGCTGCCTGACCTGCTGAGTTACTCCAGCATTTTGTGTCTTTCTCCAGAGATATTGCCTGAGCCGCTGCGTTACTCCAGCAGCACCTTGAGTCTTTTTATCTTGTAAATCGGAATCCGCACTTCTTGAAGATGGACACAAAATGCTGGAGTAACTCAGCGGGTCAGGCAGCATCTCTGGAGAAAAGGAATAGGTGACGTTTCGGGTCGAGACCCTTCTTCAGACTGAGAGTCAGGAGGGAGGGGAAACTAGAGGCATGAAAAGGTAACAAACAAATCAGAGCCGGCACCAACGGCCAAGGAAAGGTGGAACCCACAATGGTAGTTTATTGCTCTAAGTATGTACCTCTGGATACTCTTATCCCTCTGTCTATATGATGAATGTTGCCTTTCCTATACTTCAGTTTATGCTTGGGCAGCTTACAACCCACCCTTCCAAATCAATGAATATTGATTTCTCAAACAGCAAGTAACCCTTGCATCCCCCCTCGCTCGGTCCCTCCCCCACCCCAGTCATCGTACTAGTTTCGCTGTTGTCCTGTTGCACTTCACTGTCTGTATAACTCGTTCTCATCTAGCCCACAGCCAACAACGGACCATTGTGGGCTCTACTTATCCTTGATCATCGGCACTTTTGGCATATAGATAGAGTCATAGAGTGATACAGTTTGGCCTAACTCGCCCACACCGGCCAACAATGTCCCAGCTACACTAGTCCCACTTGCCTGCGCTTGGTCCATAACCCTCCAAAACTGTCCTATCCATGTACCTGTCCAACTGTTTCTTAAATGATGGGATAGTCCCAGCCTCAACTACCTCCTCCGGCAGGTCATTCCATACACCCACCTGTGTGAAAAAGCTACCTCTCAGATTCCTATCAATTCTTTTCCCCCTCACCTTGAACCTATTTCCCTTAGTCCTCGATTCCCCTACTCTGGGTAAAAGACTCTGTGCCTCTACCCGATCTATTCCTCTCATGATTTTATAAACCGCTATAAGATCACCCCCTCATCCTCCTATGCCCCATGGAATAGAGACCCAGCCGTCTCAACCTCTCCCTGTAGCTCACACCCTCTAGTCCTGGCAACATCCTCGTAAATCTTTTCTGAACCCTTTCAAGCTTGATAAATATCTTTCCTATAACATGGTGCCCAGAACTGAACCCAATATTCTAAATGCGGTCTCACCAACGTCTTATACAACTGCAACATAACCTCCCAACTTCTATCCATTTTTCCTTTCTTCTCCCCCCCACCCCCACCCCCCATCAGTCTGAAGAAGGGTTTTGGCACGAAACGTTGCCTATTTCCTTCGCTCCATAGATGCTGCTACACCCGCTGAGTTTCTCCAGCATTTTTGTGTACCTTCTATACTCAATACTCTGACTGATGAAGGCCAAAGTGCCAAAAGCCTTTTTGACCACCTTATCTACCTACGACTCGACCTTCATGGAACCATGCACATGTACTCCTAGATCCCTCTGCTCCACCACACTACCAGGAGGCCTACCATTTACTGTGTAGGTCCTGCCCTTGTTCGACGTCTCAAAATGCAACCTCACACTTCTCTGTATTGAATTCCATCAACCATTCCTCCGCCCACCTGGCCAATCGATCCAGATCCTGCTGCAATCGTTCACAACCTTCTTCACTATCTGCAAAACCACTAACTTTTGTATCATATCCTTCATTCATTTATTCTGTATCTCTCGACATCACCGTTTATATCTCTCTTCCTTTCCCCTGACTCTCTGTCTGAAGAAGGGTCTCGAGTTATTCCTTTTCTCCAGAGACGCTGCCTGAGCCGCCGAGTTACTCCAGCTTTTTTGTGTGTCTCTCTCTTCCAGATGGGAACTTGCACCAAGGTGTAAAAATGCAGAGCCGCGCGTCGCTCTGACCCGATTCAGCCATCCGTTCATCGCATGAATGGACAATAGCCAGCATTGTACTCCGCTACTCGGCACTTTGCAGCAGGGGAGAGCAACTCATTTTAAAATGGGCCCGGCCCGGCCCTTGGACAGGATGTACACTGTGCGATTCCACCCACCCACTGACTGGGACTCTTCTGCGACAAAGCTGGTCTCGTTTTGCACCTCTCCTGGGAGGTTACATGGAGTTGAGTGGGTGGGGGAATTTTTAACATGAGGGGCGAGCCAGATAGTCTTTTATAGTCTGCAAACAATACAATAAACAAGGAAAAAAGTCCAGTGCATTTTCTCAGTACACCCGCGGAACTTTTTTCTCTATTTTATTATATTGTAATGTACACAGAGAACTATGTTTACTTGTGTAGGAAGGAACTGCAGATGCTGGTTTATACCAAAGATAGACACAGAATGCTGAAGTAACTCAGCAGAACAGGCAGCATCTCAGGAGAAAAGGAATGAGTGACCCTTGGGTCATATGTTTACTTGTGCTGTTGCACTGTTGCAAGTTAAGTGTTTCATTGTTCAATTTTTGGACATATGACGAGCAAAACACTCTTGAAGACCCTTTCAATCATTTGTTCTATATCTCGCTATAACACTGTCAAAATATCCAATTTCCCTCTCCCCTGGCTCTCAGTCAGAAGAAGGGTCTTGGCCCGAAACGTTACCCATTCTTTCTGTCCAGAGATGCTGCCTGTCCCGCTGAGTTAAGGGCGTGTCCCACTTGGCCGTCACGCAGATGGCGCGCAAAGATTTTGTACGTCACAAAATCCTGCGACGCCGCGCATCACTGCCTATGTCATCACGCACCATGCGCACGTAATTCACACCATGCGCACATCACGTACGTGTCACGACGTGCACCTCGTGCGTCATGACACATAAATTATGTCGCGTAAATTACATGCAAATGACAGCCAAGTGGGACAGGCCCTTAACTCCAGCATTTTGTATCTACCTTGACTTGATTCTTGACTCTTGAGAATGATGTTTCAGCCTTACTTCCTGCAATCGTTCCTCCAACTCTGCCGGGCATTTTCTGTCTCGTGTTCTCACTTAGGGCTCCGTCCCCCATTTCCACCGTTGAATCCGCTGCGTGGAAGATTCATTTTGCCTTCTCTCCAATGGCGCAAACAACCCCTTCTCCAAGGCTCTTCCCCATAACGTTGTCAAGGAAGAGGTCACACCCTGGCACAACATGTCAGTATTCAGTTCAGTTCAATTCCAGTTTATTGTCACGTGTACCGAGTTACAGTGAAAAGCTTTTGTTGCGCGCTAACCAGTCAGCGGAAAGACAATACATGATTACAACCGAGCCATTCACAGTGTACAGATACATGATAAAGGGAATAACGTTTAGTATGGTCAGGTCGGGGGTAGTTTCCCCCCGCCACGGGTACCATGTAATCCCATGCTACTTGCTCCATGTCAGCGACTAAACCGTCTCCCCCATCTGGTTTGCCAGGTGAGGAGGGGGGTGTGGACCCCCAACAGGACCAAAAACAAGACCTGTCAAAAGGCTGATGAGCTTCTGGCGAGCCAACGGCCATCCACACTTCAGTAGAAGTTGCGTTCACTGTTGTACATAGCGTTGTAAGCCACCGTGCCCGTTGATGTTTTCAACAATGATGATGATGATGTGAGGTAAAGCCAGTAAAGTCCGATCAAAGATAGTCCGAGCGTCACCAATGAGGTAGATAGTAGTTCACTACTGGTCTCTGGTTGCGGTTGGATGATTCAGTTGCCTGATAACAGCTGGGAACAAACTGTCCCTGAATCTGGAGGTGTGCGCGCGATGGGAGAGGGGAGAAAAGGGAGTGACCTTGATTATGCTGCTGGCCTTGCTGAGGCAGAGTGAGGTGTAAATGGAGTCAATGGAAGGGAGGTTGGTTTGTCTGATGGTCTGGGCTGCGTCCACAATTCGCCACAATTTCCTGCGGTCTTGCAATACTCTGCCGTACGACACTTCCTATTCTCGTGATAATTTACCAGCACATTAGAAATCAATCAGGACAATCAAAAAATCTCCTTCACCTGTATCCACCTATCACTTGCCAGACTTTGTCCCACCCTCCCCTCTCTGTCAGCTTTCTCCTCCCCTTCTACAATCAATCTGAAAATGGGTCCTGCCCTGAAATGTCATCCATGCATGTTCTCCTAGCGGACCGGCAAGTTTTTAGTTTCGGTTTGAGAGATACAGTGCAGAATCAGCCCCTTCGGCCCACCGAGTCCGCACCGACCAGCGATCCCCGCACATCAACACTATCCTACACATACTAGGGACAATTTACATTTATACCAAGCCAATTAACCTATAAACCTGTACGTCTTTGGAGTGTGGGAGGAAACCGAAGATCTTGGAGAAAACCCACACGGGTCACGGGGAGAACGTACAAACTCCGTACAGACAGCACCAGTGGACGGGATTGAACGCGGGTCTCTGGCGCTGTGAGGCAGCAACTCTACCGCTGTGCCATGGGCCGCGCCAACACTTCGTGGGGTTACCACAGGACTGTGTCCATTTCAGAACAAATGTTACATCCTAGTTCTGGATTCCCCACCAGCAGAAACATTTTTTTTTCTGCCTCTTATAGAGATCTGACATCTGACTTGCATTTAAATCAATCATGCAGCATGCTTGTTCTAATTAATGTGCTGAATTAACTGCTGGGCCACATCCTGTAAGTATATATGCGGTAAGTGTTCATAATGGAAGGAGATAGTCATAAAAATTATACAGAAGCCATCAACCAGAAGTCATTCACTACAAAGCCTATTTAAATGCTTTGAGATCTCAGGCAACAAGATAAGTCAAACATTTCTGGAGATTTTCTAACTCGGCAATCTCTAACTGATCTAGATGCACAGTGATTAAGAAGGAACTGCAGATGCTGGAAGATCGAAGGTAGACAAAAAGTGCTGGAGAAACTCAGCGGGTGCGGCAGCATCTATGGAGCGAAGGAAATAGGCAACGTTTCGGGCTGAAACCCTTCTTCAGACGCACAGTGGCACAGCGGTAGAGTTGCTGCCTTACAGTGCCCGAGACTCGGGTTTGATCCAGATCCGGGTTGTGTCTGTACGGAGTTTGTACGTTCTCCCCGTGACCGCGTGGGTTTTCTCCGGGTGCTCCGGTTTCCTCCCACGCTCCAGAGAAGTGCGGGTGTGTAGGTTAATTGGCTTCGGTTCAAAATTGTGAATTGTCACTAGTGTGTAGGATAGTGCAGTTGTTCGTGGTGATTGCCGGTCGGCGCAGACCTGGCACGTTAGTTCCGTGCCTGAAAACGGGCCGTAAACAGACTCTGCTCCCTTCACTTTAAAGTTGCTGGTTTAATTGGCGATGTGCTTTGCTTCTAAACTTCCTTCAGGGTAGTCCTGATGCTTCAAAGCACTAATATGATTCAGCCCTCAATACAAATAGCACATATGCACAAGCACTCATCTATTCAACAGTGACATGATGTGCACACGTGCCAAGATACTCCTCTCAAAACTCGCTCAGTGACAATGTTTTTGTGTGGTAAAATATATTACAGATGTTGCTTCACTAGGCTGCTGATAGGGAAAGATCATGCACGCACTTATCCTTACGTGGATCTTCTGCTAACTGCAGTGTAGAAGATGATAGAGCTTTCTGCATTTTGCTTTTATTCTAACGTAGAACGCAGAGCATAGAACACCACAGAAGATAGACACAAAATGCTGGAGTAACTCAGCGGTACAAGCAGCATCGATGGAGAGAAGGAATGGGTGATGTTTCGGTTGTGACACTTCTTCAGACTGAGCATCAGGGGAGAGGGAATCGAGAGATACGAAGGGGTACAAAGAACAACGAAATGAAAGGTATGCAAAAGGTCAGATCAAAGCCAGATCAAGGAAAGGCCCACGATATCCACTGACTCTCAGTCTGAAGAAGGGTCTCGACCCAAAACGTCACTTATTCCTTTTCTCCAGGGATGCTGCCTGACACACTGAGTCACTCCAGCATTTTGTAGCTATCTTCAATGTAAACTAACATCTGCAGTTCCTTCCTATCCATTGAACAGTACAGCGCAAGAAATATCCCTTGTATACCTTGACAGACTTCCTCATAGTCCGCAACCCTAGAAATCGTGGTGTCAACCCGAAACGTCGCCCATTCCTTCTCTCCATAGATGCTGGCTCACCCGCTGAGTTACTTCAGCATTGTGTCTCCCTTCAACTTACTAGCCGACGTGTGTGTGTGTGTGTGTGTGTGTGTGTGTGTGTGTGTGTGTGTGTGTGTGTGTGTGTGTGTGTGTGTGTGTGTGTGTGTGTGTGTGTGTGTGTGTGTGTGTGTGTGTGTGTGTGTGTGTGTGTGTGTGCGCGCGCCACAAACAGCAGTTTTGTGCAGTAATACAGCATGGAAACAAGCCCTTCATCCCACCCAGTCCACGCCGACCATCGATCACCCGTTCTATGTTATCCCACTTTCTCATCCACTCCCTACACGAGGGGCAATTTATGGAGAGCCAATTAACCTACACACCCGCACGTCTTTGGGTTGTCGGAGGAAGCCGGAGCACCCGGAGAAATCCCACACAGTCAGTGGGAGAACGTGCAAACTCCACACACACAGTGGTCAGAATCAAACCCAAGTATGGTACTGTGAGGCAGCTGCATCTGCGTGTTGCCCCCCGATAAGTATACCCTCAACAACCTTCAAAAAGCTCAGCACCGTCCATAGCAGATCAGTCTGCATTATTGGCCCTAATTTACCACTGGTAACACGTTTTTGAGTAACTCTTCATAGCGATCATGTTTTACAAATATACTGAGCCGTAACAGAATCATCATTTATAATAACAGCAGAACAGAAGGCCTAACAATAATATAGAATCAAACAGCACAGACTGAGGCCATTCAACCCAACATGCTGTGCTAACCCACTAAACGACCAGTCCAATTAGCGACACTGTTCCAGTTCATTCCCATACCACTATGGTACGTCTTTACCTTTAGAATTTAGTCTTTAGAGATACAACGTAGAAACGGGCCCTTCGGCCCATCGATCCGCACCCACCAGCGATCCCCTTACACTAGCACTATCCCGGGGTCAAGGAAAGAGCGTTCACGTCGCGGCCCTGTTTCAACCAATCTTTCCACCACCACGCACAAGACGCACAAGAAGCGCAAGACAGACACCATTGTGCAGATGCCGAGAAGTGTGTTCAGCTCTTGCTGAACAACTTCTAATCTTGTGTGTGGACTCGATAAGAAGAAGAAGAAGCACTATCCCACGCACTAGCGACAATTTACAATTTTCACCAAAGCCAATTAACCTACAAACCTGCACATCTTTGAAATGTGGGAAGAAACCAGGGAAAGCCCACGCGGTTACAGGGAGAGTCAAGAGTGTTTTATTGTCATATGTCCTAGATAGGACAATGACATTCTTGCTTGCTGCAGCACAACAGAATATGTAAACATAATACATTACGGGAGAAGAAAAAAAGTTCAGTGTGTGGATAGACACATGCACACATACTCAATGTTAATAAGTAACAAATATAGTGCAATAATAATGATAGTCTGTTGCAGTTCAGAGCTTATTTGTTGCCGTGTTTAATAGCCTTATGGTTGTAGAGAAGAAGCTGTTCCTAAACCTGGACGTTACAGTTTTCAGGCTCTTATACCTTCTTCCCGATGGCAGTGGTGAGATGAGTGAGTGGCCAGGATGGTGTGGGTCTTTGATGATGCTCTCTGCTTTTTGGAGGCAGCGACTTCGATAGATCCCTTCAATGGTGGGGAGGTCAGAGCCGGTGATGGGCTGGGCAGTGGTCACAACATTTTGCAGTCTATTCCACTCCTGGACGCTCAAGTTGCCGAACCAAGCCACGGTGCAACCAGTCAGCATGCTCTCTACTGTGCACCTGTAGAAGTTGAAGAGAATCCTCTTTGACATGCTGAATCTCCGTAATCTTCTCAGGAAGCAGAGTCACTGATGTGCCTTCTTTATAATTGCATCAGTGTGCTGGGTCCAGGAAAGATCTTCGGAAATATGCACGCTCAGGAATTTGAAGGACAGACAGTACAGGTATCTATCGGAGGTTATGGGGAGGAGGGAGAGATAGATCAGCCATGATAGAATGGCAGAGTAGACTTGATGGGCCGAACGGCCTAATTCTACTCCTGTCACTTTTGACTCCGTACAGACAGCACATGCAGTCAGGATGGAACCCGGGTCTCTGGCGCTATAAGGCAGCAATTCTACTGCTGTGCCACCGTGCTGCCCTTGATGTCCATTGTTAAAACATGCACCCGATTCCCATTTAAACTTGACTGTTGAACCTTCTTCATTCATTCTTTCGGGCTGCGCGTTCTGGATCACAATAACATGGGCGGCACGGTGGCGCAACGGTAAAGTTGCAACCTTACAGCGTCGGAGACTCGGGTTGGATCCTGACCACGGGCGCTGTCTGTACGGAGCTTGTACGTTCTCCCCCGTGACCTGCGTGGGTTTACTCCGAGATCTTCGGTTTCCACCCACACTCCAAAGACCTCCAGGCTTGGCATAATTGTAAATTGTCCCTAGTGGGTGTAGGATAGTGCTAGTGTGCGGGGATCGCAGGTCGCCGCGGACTCAGTGGGCCGAAGGGTCTGTTTCCGCCCCATATATCTCGAAACTAAACTAAACCCGCGGCAAGAAAAAAAAAAATCCCCTCGTTTTCCCCGTACGGGAATAGTTTTGTGCACCCTGTCGCGATGCTGGGCGTATAAGCAAAGTATAAGTTGGCCTGTCTTCAACATTTTGGCGAAAAGTGTAAAAGCTCTTCTGAAGCGGAATATTGATGTGTCAAATAACAAAGAATCATGAAAGTCAACTGTGTGACTAGAGGCTAGAGAGTAACTCATCCATCACAGGCGGGCTGCCATCTGCAACACACAATATTGATTCCATAAGACATAAAAGAGGGTCTTAAAAGCCAATACTCTGTGTTATTTACGACTTGGAAAGTGTTTGATGTAAACATGAAACTGAAGTCTGACATAAATTATTTACTGAAGCATACACTTCAGAGCTAATGCTAATTGACGAACAAGTCAGGACTGGGCTCTGACAGAGGGAACTTGTTACTTCACCAGCTTCCTCAGGTAATGAAGCAGAAGAGGCAAGGACTAGGCCGATCTAGGCACAAGTGACGTTTAGCCTTTGGAGATACAATGCCGCAAACAGGCCCTTCGGCCCATCGAGTCTACGTCGACCAGCAACACCACACACTGGTTTACAATTTTTCACTCAAGACTATTAACCTACAAACCTGTCGCCTTTATAGTGTGGGAGGAAATCGGAGCACCCGGTGAAACCCCACGCCGTCATGGGGAGAACGTACGAACTATGTACAGGCAGCACCCGTAGTCAGGATCGAACGCGTCAGGTCTCGGTGGGCCAAAGGCCTGTTTCCATGCTGTATCTTTCAATCAATTCGATCAAAAGGAAAACGTCAAAGAGATTTTATGAGGCTGAATGAAAGTTTGATTCATTAGCATATAGATAGAACAGACCCAGGTATGATCCTGACCACAGGCTCTGTCTACGGAGTTTGTATGTTCTCACTGTGACCACGTGGGTTTTCTCCGGGTGCTGCGGTTTCCTCCCACACTCCAAAGTCGTGCAATTTGCAGGCTAATTAGCTTCTGTAAAATTGTAAATGCCCCAAAGTGTGTAGGATAGTGCTGGGGTGTATGGGGTGATAGCTGGTTGTTGCGGACTCGTTGAGCCGAAGGGCCTGTTTCCGCACTGTATCTCTGAAGTCTAAAAGTCAAAACAGTACAGCGCAAGCACAGGCCCACAATGATGCCAAGACCATCACTTATCTATCTGTACATAATCCATATCTCTAAACTAAACTAACACGAGTGAGACCTCGTTTCCCTCCCACCCCCCGATTATCAATCTGAAGAAGGGTCTCGACACGAAACGTCACCCATTCCTTCTCTCCAGAGATGCTGCCTGTCCCGCTGAGCCACTCCAGCTTTTTGGTGTCTATCTTCGTGAGACGTGCAAACGTTGGTTTGTAAATTGCACGCCGATTCACGGACCTGAACAAGTTTACATGCAGGCAGGCTCCTAATCCTCTGGAACAATGAATGCTCCAACTCGTGATTTAAATTACTTCTCTTAAGTGTTTTACGTAGCACAGTTAGCCTGTCAGCCACAAAGCTCGAAACGCAATCGTCTTCAAATTAAGATATCCCATGGCGGGACGGTAGATAGACTTAAGTGCTACGACCCAGTTGATCAAAACAAGCAACTTTTTCTCATCATAATCCTAATTTGAAAGCTTTTTGATGACAGTGCAGCTTTCCTCAAAAAGCATATGGTTTACTTCAGAACAGAAACACTCACCAGGTCTGTCTCTTTAACATTTTTTACAATCCTGATGGCAACATACAGCTTAATCAAAGCCATTTAACTGACACTTGAGCATAAATCAAACTAAATGGAATACAGCGTAAATCTGCAGAGAAGGGAACTGGTGAGTTTAAGTGCTGGGCAATCGCACAACTTTGGAGATCCCAGTGACTGATGCGTACCTTGAACTTTGCGTAAACCATTCTTAAAATTTATCCTCTCGGTTGAAGATATCACTTGCCTACGTACAGCTAACAGTTACAGGCAGGCCTCCCTGCTCTGATTCATCGCCTGAAATTGGATGAGAAAGTGGGATGACACTTCTGTGAGCGGGTCAGCATGGACTCGATGGGCCGAAGGGCCTGTTTCCCAGCTATAGCTTTCAATCAATCAACTGTGTAGGGGGTGGGTGTGAAAGTGGGATAAGATAGAGATTGTGCGAGCGGGTGATCGATGGCCGGCATGGCCTCAGTGGGCCGAAGGGCCTGCTTCCACGTTGTATCAATCAATCAATCAAACAGTGGATGGGAAATTGGGATAACATGGGACTAGTATGAGCGGGTGAGCGATGGCCGGCATGGACTCAGTGGGCCGAAGGGCCTGCTTCCACGTTGTATCAATCAATCAATCAAACAGTGGATGGGAAATTGGGATAACATGGGACTAGTGTGAGCGGGTGAGCGAAGGCCGGCATGGACTCAGTGGGCCGAAGGGCCCGTTTCTATGCTGTATTTTTAAATGAATCAATCATGTTCGTAAATTCACAGGTTGTTGGAGGAGATTTAGGCAGAATTAGACCATTCGGCCCATCATGTCTACTCCACCATTTAGTCATGGCTGATCTATCTTTCACTCTCAACCTCATTCTCCTGCCTTCTCCCCGTAACCCTTGACACCCGCACTATTCAAGAATCTGTCCATCTCCACCTTAAAAATATCCACTGACTTGGCCTCCACAGCCGTCTGTGGCAATGAATTCCACAGATTCATCACCATCTGACTAAAGAAGGCGGTGGGTGTAGGGGTGGAAGATAGAGTGGGATAACATGGAACTAGTGTGAGCGGGTATCGATGGTTGCGTGGACTCGGTGGGCTGAAGGAGTCATGTATTGGCCTGTCGCAGTTTAAAGATGCAGTGTGGAAACAGGTCCTTTGGCTCACACAGTCCACACCGACCATCGATCTCACTTCCACACCAGTTCTATGTCATGACACTTGCTCATCCACGAGAGGCCAATTAATCTACAAACCCGCACGACTTTTCAATTTGAGAGGAATCCGGAGCATCTCGGGGAAACCCACGTGGTCACAAGAAGAGCGTGCAAACACCGCAGAGCCAGCACAAGGCTGGGACCGAACCCAGATCTCAGGCAAACCTTGGTGAGGCAGGAGACCCTACCACTGTGCCATGCTGGTAAGAAAGGTCAACTTTCTTATTGAGCCAACTATTGTTTTGTTCAAGAATAGAGTCATTTTTACTGGTATTTACCAGCTGCCATTGGCCTGGTCCATTGCATAACATATCTGGAACCATAATCACTAGACAACCATATCATGAACTGGGGATTTTAACTTGTATGCAATGTACTCCTGTTAATTTAAACTCAAATTATCCACTCATTGAAATTGCATAATTTTAATAAAACAGCTCAGCAGGTGGGTTTTTCTTTTGTACAATTTCAATTCAAATTGAGAGATAATTCAAGTGAAACAATCTTGCATTTGGATAGTAGACTGCACAGAGGACTGATTTACATTTTCACAGGAATATCAAAATGCAGTTTGAAATCATCCAACACTGTCACGGATGAGACATGGTCCCCTTGGTTGAGTAGGCCAAACCCTCGGGCTTCCGGGTCAAAGGTCAAAGCATCTATCCTTGCCTTTCAGACTCAAACGCATACTCTACATGGTCCTTATGCCGACTAAGAGCTACTCACTTAGAGAAGCGGGTTAGTTTTCAGATGGCTCATAGAGTTATACAGCATGGAAACAAGATCCTACAGCCCGATTGGTCCATGCCGACCAAGATGTTCCAACTAAGCTTATACCATTTCCCCGCGTTTGGCCTATATCCTATCCATGTACCAAACATCTACCTTCTGTGGGAGGATGCAACTTCATTGCTCTCGAGCAAACCATCCAACAGAGAGTCATAGAGCGATACAGCATGGAAACAGGCCCTTCAGCCCAACTTGCCCACACAGCCCAACACGTCCCAGCTACACTAGTCCCACCTGCCTACGTTTGGCCCATATCCCTCCAAACATGTCCTATCCATGTACCTGTCTAACTGTTTCTTAAATGTTGGGATAGGCCCTGCCTCAACTACCTCCTCTGGCAGCTTATTCCATACATCCACCACCCTCTGTGTGAAAAGGTTACCCCTCAGCATCCTATTAAACCTTTCCCGTTCACCTTAAACCTATCTCCTCTGGTCCACGATTCACCTACTCTGGGGAAGAGACTCTATCCGATCTACTCCTTTCATTATTTTATACATCTCCAAAGTATATCCAACATTTGCCTCCCAACCAGAGCCACTAATAAATGATTGTCAGCTCATTAAAGTGGTTGCTGTTTGCTGCATCTCATTACCACTCAATTGGCTCCAAGATTTATTTCCATCAAAACAGTGGCTAACGTTAAAAATTCTTTAATTATCTATAAAACCCAGTGATTGGCCAATGTTGAGAAAGGTGCTGTAAAACAGTGAGTTGATAAATTCAAGTGACTCCGTTTCCATTCCTCCCCATTGACTTCAAACCTTTACATATCTCAGGCCTACCTCTGGAACCCCCTCTGCCTTCAAGGCCTGGATAGACTGGATGTGGCGAGGATGTTTCCACTAGTGGGAGAGTCTAGGACCAGAGGGCACAGCCTCAGAATAAAAGAACGTACTCTTACATAGAAACATAGAAAATAGGTGCAGGAGTAGGCCATTCGGCCCTTCGAGCCTGCACCGCCATTCAATATGATCATGGCTGATCATCCAACTCAGTATCCTGTACCTGCCTTCTCTCCATACCCCCTGATCCCTTTAGCCACAAGGGCCACATCTAACTCCTTCTTAAATATAGCCAATGAACTGGCCTCAACTACCTTCTGTGGCAGAGAGTTCCAGAGATTCACCACTCTCTGCGTGAATTTTTTTTTTCTCATCTCGGTCATAAAGGATTTCCCCTCTATCCTCAAACTGTGACCCCTTGTTCTGGACTTCCCCAACATCGGGAACAATCTTCCTGCATCTAGCCTGTCCAACCCCTTAAGAATTTTGTAAGTTTCTATAAGATCCCCCCTCAATCTTCTAAATTCTAGCGAGTACAAGCCGAGCCATTACAATGGAGATGAGGAGGAATTTCTTTAAGCAGAGGATGGTAAATCTGTGGAATTCATTGCCACAGACGGCTGTGGAGGCCAAGTCATTTGGCATTTTTAAAGCGGAGATTGATAGGCTCTTGGTTGGTGAGTTTACGGGAAAAGGCAGGAGAATGGGATTCAGTGGGAAAAGTAGATCAGCCGTGATCAAATGGCCGAGCGACTGAAGAAGGGTTTCGGCCCGAAACGTCGCCTATTTCCTTCGCTCCATAGATGCTGCTGCACCCGCTGAGTTTCCCCAGCAATTTTGTGTACCGGCCGAGCAGACTTGATGGGCCAAATGGCCTAATTCTGCTCCTATGTTTTATGATTTATGAACTGTTGAAGATCCTCCTTCAAACCACATTAGTTGACCGAGCCTGGCCCTCTGTCTAATCTACCCATCCTTGGCCAAGTGCCAAATCTCGGCAGGTTATTTTTCCGCAAAAACCACCAGGAGTCTTCTCTCCATGTTACTTCAGAAGTGCGGCAACTTGCTGTGAGCACTGATCAACTGCTTGAGAGCAAACTGAGCAATTTTAATATTAAAAAATATCTGCAATATTTCATACCTCACACCTCGTGGATGCTTCACCATTGATAGCCACACTGAGACAGATGGGAACAGTTTCTCGAACCAATGTGTATACGGTATAATCCCATTTCAATTTACACCAGAGAAGCAGAATATATAAAGGTAAGCAATATGCAAACAGACTACGAATATGGATTGCTTTTACACCTTCCAAATTACACAATCATTTTTCTAACATATCGCATCTGTTGAAATAATTTTCCAAAAATGTCTAACATTGACTAATATGAAACAAGAGATGGAGAAGTCATAGCACGCACAATGATTTGTGTCTTAAAGAGGGGGAGTAAAAATGCACATTACTCACTGTTTACATCAGGGTAAACACTTTCAGAAAGATTGTAACGTCACTCCATGTATCAATCAGATGTGTCTTTATCCTGGGTGGCTGCGGTACATTTTTTAATGGTGCCATCAGTCGCTTTGGTGGGCAGTTAAGTCACATGCGGGAAAATGGAGTTGAGGTACAGATCACCCACGGTCAAAGTGGATGATGAAACAAGCTCGAGAGTTTACGCAGCCCGGTCCAGTACTTCCGAGAAAATGCGTGATGCATAAGGAGAACTGAAATCAAGGATCTGAACTGACAATCTAACTTTAGAATGGTCAAACTGGAGTTAAAGGCAAGAACAGTATTTTGCAACATTGTTGGCAGCATATATAACAGTATGATATCTGCACATTTTGATTTATAGTTATAGAGCCATGTACAGCAAGGAAAGAGGCCCTTCGGCCCAACTTGCCCATGGCCTCAAGATAGACAAAAACTGCTGGAGTAACATAGAAACATAGAAAATAGGTGCAGGAGTAGGCCATTCGGCCCTTCGAGCCTGCACCGCCATTCAATATGATCATGGCTGATCATCCAACTCAGTATCCTGTACCTGCCTTCTCTCCATACCCCCTGATCCCTTTAGCCACAAGGGCCACGTCTAACTCCCTCTTAAATATAGCCAATGAACTGGCCTCAACTACCTTCTGCGGGAGAGAATTCCAGAGATTCACCACTCTCTGTGTGAAAAACGTTTTCCTCATCTCTGTCCTAAAAGATTTCCCCTTTATCCTTAAACTGTGACCCCTTGTTCTGGACTTCCCCAACATCGGGAACAATCTTCCTGCATCTAGCGATCTAACAATCTTCCTGCAACTCAGCAGGTCAGGCGGCATCGGTGGAGAAAAGGAATAGGTGATGTTTTGGGTCCATGGTGTCCATGCCTCATCCACACCACTTCCGTTTGATTTGGCCCATATCCGTCTAAACCTTCACAGAAACAAGGAACTGCAGATGCCGGTTTATGGCAAAGATAGACACAAAGTGCTGGAGTGACTCTGTGGTGTCTGAAGAAAGGATCTGAAGAAGGGTCCCGACCTGAGACGTCACCCATCCTATTTCTCCACAGATGCTGCCTGTCCTGCTGAGTTACTCCAGCACTTTGTGGCCATCCTTCTAAACCTTTCCTACACCATGTGTCTGTCCGAATGTCTTGTAGGTGAAAGATAATGAAAGGAATTTTTCAACTGTGTCTGTGAAATGTGGACCCGGAAAGGATGTTTCCAGTAATGGGAGAGTCTGGAATCAGCGGGCAGAGCCTCAGAATAAAACTACGTACCTTTAGAATGGAGATGAGGAGGAATTTCTTTGAAGGTGGGTGATGAATTTGTGGAATTCATTGCCACAGACGGTGGTGGAGGCCAAGTCATTGGGTATTTTTAACGCATAGATTGATAGTTTAGTTTAGAGATACAGCGCCCAAACAGGTCCTTCAGCCCAGCGAGTCCGCGCCGACTAGCGATCCCCGTACACTAGCGCTATTCTACACACGCTAGGGACAATTTACAATTTCCCCAAGACAATTAACCTTCAGACCTGTATTTCTTTGGAATGTGGGAGTAAATTGGGAGATCCCGGAGAAAACCCACACAGGTCACGGGGAGAACGTACAAACGCCGTACAGACAGCGCCCAGAGTCAGGATTGAATCCGTGTCTCTGGCGCAGTAAAGGGCCCGTCCCACTTGGGCGTCATTTGCGCTTAATTTATGCGACATCATTTACGTGTCGCAATGCACACGTGATGCAGGCATGGTGTGCATTAGGTGCGCATGGTGTGTATTACGCGCGCATGGTGCGTGGTGATGTAGGCAGTGACGCGCGGTCAACTGCAGTAGAACCTCCCTGCTCCTATACTCAAATCCTTTTGCTATGAAAGCTAACATACCATTCGCTTTCTTCACTGCCTGCTGCACCTGCATGCCCACTTTCAATGACTGGTGTACCATGACACCCAGGTCTCGCTGCATCTCCCCTTTTCCTAGTCGGCCACCATTTAGATAATAGTCTGCTTTCCTGTTTTTGCCACCAAAATGGATAACCTCACATTTATCCACAGTCCTACCAGTAATGTCGGAGGTGGAAGGTTAGCTGTAAGCCTGCATCAGGCCAACATGACAAAGGCAACATCCATGGGGACAGGGGTATCTCAAAGAGCAGTTGCAGGTTTGAGGTCCATGCTGAATACTGTTTCGCCACGATGTTCGGGATGCTTATCTGGATTTGAACATGCCTGGCTTGTATCAGGGACGTTGAAAGGTGAGGGCAGGAAAGGCCAAAGAATGTTTAAACCTGGCTGCTTGCAAAAGGGCTGCTTAAGAATACACATGCATGTGAGACACAGGGTACTGCAGATGCTGCAATCCTGAGATAAACAAAGTGCTGAGGGAACTCAACGGGTCGGACAAGCAGGGTCTTGACCCTAGAAGTCGTCCGTCCATTCCCTCCACGTCCTCTGATTTCCTCCAGCACTTTGTCTTTTGCCTGTTTCCATGGCGTATCTCTAAACAAAACTAACACTTAAAGATACCTTTGTCTTAAGAAGGGTCCTGGCCTGAAGCATCATCTGGCCATTTCCCTCCACAGATGCTGCCTGAATCGCCGAGTTCCTCCAGCACTTTGTGTTTCTTGCTCAAGATTGCAGCATCTGCGGTTCCTTGTGTCTCCGCTATGCGATTGAAACCCGTTTCTCTTCCCACAGGTGCTGCCTGACCTGCTGTGCGTTCCCGGCATTTTCCCTTTTTACTTGGGATTTTCAGCATCTGCAGTTGCTTGGGTTTCTCTTGCGATAGGAAGCCTGAGCAGGATCATTCGGGACCGCTCCCAGAGATATGACTGTGGCTAATGATAGCCACTGGCAACCAGGCTGGTGACCACACTACAGGTACATGAATGATGCCTCTTCAGTAACACTCTCATCTTGGGGGGTTAAAAGGTGAAAGGGGACAAGATTGTCATCAACTAAGTACTGGCTGACTCTCCACATAAGTTCATAAGCACTTTGCCTCCACCAATGTACCCATCCATCAGCCAGTTCTACCATTGGCAAGGGCTGGAGGTGAACAGGAATATATTAAACTTCCAAGTTTCCCCTTCATATTAACTTGGACATTCATATACATGGGTTCCATGAGGAGAATTAAGCCATTCGGCCCATCAAATCTACCCCGCCATTCAATCATGGCTGCTCTCTCTCTTCCTTCGAACCCCATTCTCCTGCCTTCTCCCCATAACCCCTGACACCCGTACTAATCAAGAATCCATCTATCTCTGCCTTCATCCATTGACTTGGCCTTCACAGCCTTCTGTGCAAAGATCTTCACAGATTCACCACCCTCAGACGAAAGAAATTCTTTGTCGTCTCCTCCTTAAAGGAACGTCCTTTTATTCTGAAAGGGACTTCAGGTTCTCACTTTCACTGTTTAGGTACATGTAAATCCTTAAAGCACTAAATGAAAACAGGGTAGGTGAAGGTAGACCCCAAGTGTTGGAGTAACTCAGCGGGTCAGGCAGCATCTCTGGAAAAGGAAGAAAAAAGCTTTTTCCTCTAGTGGACACATTAGAGGCAGGAAACATGTTCCCGATGTTGGGGGAGTCCAGAACCAGGGACCACAGTTTAACAATAAGGGGTAAGCCATTTAGAACGGAGATGAGGAAAAACTTTTTCACACAGAGAGTTTAAATCTGTAGAATTCTCTGCCTCATAAGGCAGTGGAGGCCAGTTCTCTGGATGCTTTGAAGAGAGAGTTAGAGCTCTTAAAGATAGCGGAGTCAGGGGATATGGGGAGAAGGCAGGGACGGGGTACTGATTGTGGATGATCGGCCATGATCACAGTGAATCGCGATGCTGGCTCGAAGGGCTGAATGGCCTACACCTGCACCTATTGTCTATTGTCTACTATCAATTTATCCCAGGGAAAGGATCACTAATTCATCCTTCAAGAGGGACTGTTTCACCTGACAGATGTGGAGTTGATGAGGGAATCTTTCACATCTGGCTGAAATGTCTATCTCTTGACTTTTAATTTAGAGATAGACTTTAGAGATTCAGCATGGAAGCAGCCCCTTTGTCCCACCGAGTCCACACCGACTAATGATCACACCCGCATACTAGCAATTGGCTTCAATTGGTAAATTGTCCCTAGTGTGTGCGCGTAGGATAGTGCTAGTATCTGGGGATCGCTGGTCGGTGTGCGGGCTCCATCGGCCGAAGGTCCTGTTTCCGTTCTGTATCTCTAAACTAAGGAACAATTTGCAATTTTTACCGAAGCCAATTACAAACCCCGTACATCTGTGAAGTGTGGGAGGAGACCGGAGCACATGGAGAAAACCCACGCAGGTCACGGGGAGAACGTACAAACTCCGTACAGACAGCACCCATAGTCAGGATCGAACCAGGGTCTCTGGCTTTCTCTACCGCTGCGCCACCGTCCCACCTTAGTTAGTTGTACAAATTTGGTCCAAGTTAAAATTAATGAATTAAAATATCCCAACAAACTACAAATGCTGGAAATCTAAAATGGAAGTTAAGATAACAATGAGTGGCAGATCAGGCAACAACTGTGGAGTCTGTAACCAGAAGTCAATTTCTGGTGAAAGATTTAAGTGTATATATATATATATTCACACAGAGGGTGGTGGGTGTTTGGAACGAGTTGCCAGAGGAGGTAGTTGAAGCAGGTGCTATATTAGCATTTAATAGACACTTGGACAGGTGCATGGATAGGTAAGGTTTAAAGGGATATGCTGTCAAATACGGGCAGGTGGGACTGGTTTACTTGGGGCGTTTTGGTCGGCAGGTTGTGTGTATACATAGAGTCACAGTGATACAGCACAGAAACAGGCCCTTGGCAAGTTGTACTGTGTAATGTGTTCTGGAAACAAAGGCAGCTACAGT